>NC_084566.2:19209124-19334124 GCF_033978685.3 Nerophis lumbriciformis
AAAATGTCAAAAATTTGTCATGAATCTCTTTCTTGTTTATTTTCCAGCTAAAATACTTCCATTGACCACATAAAAACAGCATTTTTATTGCGCTTTTTCTCTAGAGACTCGCTTTAAATAGTGAAACCCGTTATCTACATCTTTAAGCCACATTTAAACCAGTGTGTGTGGCACTGAGAGCAGGTGGCAGTGACTATGATGGTGGAAACTGGAATCAAACCTTAAACCCTCAAGTTGCTGTTACATGTTATCATGAATTTACCTGCATATTACATATATACTTGCAGCATGTGTATAAAGCGGTGTTGGAGGCTTTGGGAGGTTTTTATGAAGAGATTTTTTGCGGAATAGAGTGTACCCTTATTACCTGCAATGTTAGCAGCCTCTTACTGGCAGTTTTTTTTTACTATTTAGAATGCACAAAAAAAGAAAGACATTCTTGTCCCACACGTGAATGAAAGGCCGTAAAAAAAAAAAAAAGTGCAGTTTTCTTTTAAGATAATACTTTTACCAAGTTTTGAGCGAATAAATGCGTGCATTCAAGGAACACGTTTAAAGGAGACTTGTGTAAGAATCTGGCCAGAAATGGTACTGCAATCACGGTCAAAAGTATGTAGTCCCCTCCCCCTCTCCCTGACTGAGGTTGCCAGATATGCATTTACATTTTACACAAAAATTAGGCTATTTTCAGGAAGATGTATGTCATGCATGCGTACAATATCAAAACAAATGGCAACCATATGTTATTGTCAGTACATTCTGAAATCAAAGACTAAAACGAACTACAACCAATGCTAGCAATGGTTATACTGTTGAAAATAAGTAGCGCATGCTTAGCAGCCTAATGTACACACAAAACTAAAGAGGAGACATTTTACCAAGGTATGCCTATAGGCTACTGTTTCAAACGTTTCAGATTGCCATATAACTTGGTACATGTACTCCACAATTTGCAAACACGAATGAGGAATTATTTTATCATGTGATTTGGCTGTCTCCATACGTTTCTCATTGCCATGACAGTCGTGCTCATGTTGGAACCCATTTCCTCAGCGTATCAGTATATTGAGAACGAAATAGGCACTGACACTACCCATATCCACATAGGTTTTATTTGTAGAAAATATATTGTGCCCTGTCAGTTGGATGACACATTGACATACAGGCTAACGGGCATATATTTCCCCCGTTAGCCTGTATGTCGATGTGTCATTGACCGGGCTAGCATGCTAAGCATTCATTGCACGGACATACTAGCTTTGTTAGACATGATCATAGACTGTATTGGACAATATAGTTTACATACAAAATGTCCATGTTATAGTTTACATACACAATGTCAATTTCCATTTATTACAGGTAAGAAAAAACTTGAATTTCTTACTTACCTATCAAGGAGGAAATTAGCAAGTTTGGCATAAGATGAAAAAATATTTTCCGCCTTCAATCGTCTCCATCTTTCAAAGGCATCCCCGATACAAATCCTTGTTTTGTTCCTGGCTTTGTCATGAATAACTTGAGAATCGTAACGTCGCATTTTAGATTTACTAAGGTCTGACATGTTTAGTAACTTTACCAGTGGCAGTAGCTAGACAAAGATGGCGGTGTGTAACTGGGAACCTGGATGTGACACACTCACAACAGACTGTCTAATTGGTTAAAACGGTGGAGGGCAGGATATCCAAAATGAAAACAATAACATGATTTCATGGCTGTAAATCACATTTTGAAATGAGTATATCATGGCTGAACTACTGTTATCAGTTCTAGACGTATTCCAAAAGAACATGATTTATTAATGCCTTTTGACATATCAGGGCCATTTAATGATGACTTGACATGCAATCCTTACAAATTGCTCCTTTTTAAAAAAAACAATCTATATGACATAAAAAATTGCATTGTCAAAATAGTGGGAACTTTTTAAAATGTGTAATTAATTACAATTGATTATATTTTTGGAAATAAGTTAAATTATACCAGAAAGTACTTCACAGTAGTTCATCACAATTAATCAACTTTCAAAAGTGTGATTAAACAGTCAAAAATTAATCAAGCACCTGTCCTACGACATAAGAATATTATTAATTGTGTATATCCACCTGAGAACCAGTGTCCTTTGCAGTGGACATTTGTGTTTTGTATTTTGTTCAGAAATGTGTAACTCTGACAAAATAGACCAAAAACAAATGCCAAAAACGCTGGTTCTCAAGAGAATATACTGTATGTCTATCATAACCAAGTGTTTCTAATAGACCAAATATTCTAACGTAGCGCAGAGCTGAGCATGATCCTATTCAATTATCTCTTAAAAGCATAAAATGAAGAATTGTCGCCTCTGGAGTGGGCAGAGGTCTGTTTGTCTGACTGTCTGGTTGTAGATTAGGGATTTGACACACATTCATAAACACAAGTAATGACCATATGAGCAGGTGAATGATTTAGGCAAGTCAGGGCTTGAACCTGCTATACCTGACAACTAAAAACCATGACATTTTCTGCCTAAGGTTTTAAAACAACCAAGCATTACTGGGGATGAGACAGGAAGGAACAAGAGTTCATGAGCAGGAACAATTGTAAAATACTAAATAATATTTCTCCTGACATTCTTGAAGCAAGTTTAAACAAATACACCTCACAGTCCAACATCACCAGATGGATTAATCTATGAGCATCTTGTAGTCGTTACACCAAATCATATCACGTTTCCCCTTAGTGGCCACCCTCACCATTAGAAGTGGTCCACATCATGAGCTTGTAAATGCCAGCCCTTTACGTCATTAACCCATAATTGCAGCTCTCGATTGCGGTAATGTATCAAATAATTATTTTGTTATCTTTGGCTGCGTATGTAAAACGTTTTATTGTATATCGCCGTACCCAACATGATTCTGGTTTTCCTATTAATTTCTGGGACTGTTAAGTTTTACGAGGGCAACAAGGCATGGTCTGCAGTAGACCATTTAGAAGCACATACTTTATTCTTGCTGGTTCTGTTTCGGAAGCGGTTCATCTTGTTTTTCCTATTCACAGATGGCCGTTGGTAGCACAAACACATTGCAATTGCTTTCATTAAGGTCAGGAAAACAAAGACAGGTCACAAGGCAAAGTAATGTAAAGAGAGTTCAGGTACCACAACCGTAAAAGCACCTGTTTGTCTTTAATGCAGCAACGCAACACAAGTTGGGGTTGACGTTACTTATTTTGCTCTTAGGGCCTTATTCTCTCGTGTGCTTGAGTAAAAAAAGCTGCGCATTTGCACAGATTCCAGCCACACAGCGTTTTCCCTTTCGACCTCAGTCTGTCACTGTATGCCTTCATTCAAGATGCACACTGGGTGGAGTAATCCTTAAATGTGGGCTGGGCGTTCCCAGTCAAATCTGAGTTCATGCATATTCTCTCATCGACACAAGTACCTTTGTTCTTGCAATAAATCCAGCGCCCCTCGAAGGCAAAACGTTATATTGCACTCGAAGTTTGGATGCAGTGTACACCACACGTAATAAAATGATAAAACTAACTTCCAGAAAGCTATCAAATCAATTCTGATCGCTTCAATTGGAGACACTATAAAGCCTCCTGAAATGAGAATATAAAGACTATAATGCCATTCTGAATTAACTATCGAAATGAACATCATTGTCTCGTTCGCTTAAGTGGAAAAGAAAAAGGGGGCAGCACATGTCGGCCGTGTTTGGACATCCTGGGAATGGACATTCAACACATACAACGATTTCATCTGGATGGTGATCGATAAACTAAATGTTTATTCAACAGAAAATACATACAGTATAAAATGTAACTTCTATCAATTTATTCGATTCATTTTGTTGATAGTTAATGTCACGCTCCTCCAGGTAAGCAGACTTACACAAAAACACACACAAACAACTGTGTTGACCGATCTTGACGCATCGCGGCTTCACAAACACTTGTACTAAACAAAACTATGAACGTTACAGATAACATTAGAGTGGCTTTAATTACAAGTAAACAAAGTTACATCCAGTAGGAAGAAGACGCTGTTGAGCATGCATACACACGCTACAACACATTAACAGGACAAGTACTGCATGGATTGACGACAGTTATGGCTGGCCTTCTCAAATTCAAAGTGTTATCTTTTTCCTGAATTTCAATGACATTCACAAGTGTTATTACGATTCTGTGTTCCATGATTTTCACACAACCAAAAAAATGCGTCCTGACAATGTCCGCCTCATTTGTATTGAGCATGTCTTTATTAACTTAAGCACTTTGCCTCACTTGCGTGTTCACAGGCTGGATGGGAGGATCCGAAAAAGAGAAACTTAACTTAAGCGCAAACGGGGGAATTGGGCTCATAGAGTCTACATTATATATGACCATACCACCCTGCGGGTAGCAAAGTGACTGGCCAAATAGTGAAACTGTGCAAAATAAATTAATACATTCTCTCTCTCTTATACACCTCCTTACCAAAATATAACAATAATGAAAGTGACTGGAAATTGTGAATAATGTGAATGAGCCTTTGTGAATGATACCTTTCGCATTCTGGGGTGAAGGTTTTAAATGAACTCCTCTATCCACACTTGTAATTGAATGTGCACTAAAATTAAAGTGTTCTTGTTATAATTATACACCCATTTCAATTAACCACAATGTTTCATGCTAATCGGTGGTATCATTTTTGTGGAATACTGTTCTAACACCAACCTGTAAAACCTGTGACAGACGAAGGGTTCCCCTTTGTGGTTCCCTTGATGGCCTGCAGTGCAATCAGGTATTCTGTTCCTGGCTTCAAACCTGCAAGAAAAAAGTATCAATCAGAATTCTGCCATTTTTGTCGTCTATAAATGTCTGTCGATGCGACCTTACCCACGATTGTGTGTTTCGTTCGCATTTCTTGGCTCCTCTGCACACTCATGGCCTCCTCCTGTCCCGATGGGTCGGTGTACGTGAGTCGGAAGTGATCCACCTCGGATTGTGGGTTTTTCCAATCAACCTGGATGGAGACTTCTGTCTGGTCAAGAACTTGGATGTCTTTGACTGTTGAGACCCCTAGGGCGGATAGTCATGTGTGGGATTGGGTGTGGAACAAGAAGCATACTGTATGCGGTCTTTAAGGTACACACTACATGTTAATACATTAGGACCAATCATCACCTTTCTACCTTTTCAAGAGTCACAAAGTACAGTTACGTTCCGAAAATACATAATTCTGAGACAATGTTGCAACACTATTTTTGTAGAAGTAAAGATATTGCATACGTATTATGCGGTGTAGTTCTACACCACTGAAATAAAAATATATATATCAGCATCGACAATGTAAAAAACAAAGTAGTGGAAGGAACTCTGAATGTTCTGAACACCTATTTCTATGCACATAGGATAGGTCTTCATTGACACAGCTCAACTCCCATCGCCAACGTCATGTTGTTCTCAGGGCCGTAACCAGGATTTGACAAATACCGAGTTCAAAAAGTCGTGGTCCAAGCGGAGCTTTGAAAGGCTGAAATCATTGGTATCCCAGCATCATATAAATATTATTATTATTTCCAGAAGAACAAAAGCTTTCATTGAGGCACAACTATCCCGTTGTATTATCTAACATCTTTGACAATCTGCATGATTTTGCAACTATCCACTTTTTTTTATTAATACGCTGAAGTTTAGCGTTTAACAATTTTAACAACAATGGAACGAAAAATTTTAAACCTTGCTACAACCTCACCTCTTCACCGCGTTTAGGGCCTTGGCGACTTTAATATCTGTGAACAGAATAATCACCTGACTGAGGCCCTGTCTACATTAAGCCGGATAACTCCTTAAACAAATAATTATTTAGCCTAAGTACCGTGTCAGCCACACTAACCCATCATTTAAGGTCCCCCTCCTTGGATAATTTCTTACACGGTAAGTGCGCCGTGTATTTCTTAAATCTCCGGCTTTTAGCTTTGTATGGACTCATTGGACCAATGAGTCCATGACATGTGACAATTTAGTTAGCGTGGAGTTATATAAAGGCTGTCCACAATTGTCAGGCTTGTCCCTGACAGTTTGGTCAAGTTTTAGTTTTTCCTCTGTCATTTTCTGTCAGCGCTTTCATTTTGTCTTCATTTCCTGATTGTCTCCCTGAGTGCTGCTTCCCCTCAGCTGTGGCTGATTGGCACCTGGCCACACCTGGTGTCAATCAGCCAGCTGCTATTTAAACCTGCCTTCCCCTCCAGTCAGTGCTGGATTATTGTCATTGTCATTAATACTTGTTGTCACTACTACCTGTCATTATACTTGTCGTTGTAGCTCTGTCTACTTTTGTTCACTCTGCTCATGTCATAGTTCCTTCGTGTCACAGTAAGTGTTTTTGTTTCTTGTCCACAGTTAGCCTTTGTGCTATTTTAGTTCATAGCCAAGTTTGTTCTCCGCCTCGTGCGCGCCTTTTGTTGTTACCCTTTTGTTCGTTATTTTGCTATAGTGCTAAATTAAATCATGTTTTCTCGCTCAATGCCTGCCGTCATCTCTGCATCTTGGGGTTCGTCACCAATATACCCTGACAACAATGATATTATACAGACAGCGTTTCACATCAATTTCCTTTGGTGAAACCAACATTAGTTACATCAGTATAATTTAATGTTAACATTACGTTGACAGCAAATTTCGGATCTGATGATGTTTAAAGTAAAAGTGGAGTTCATCCCGTTATGTTGTCTGTAGTTGTAGCAGGCTGCGCATGACCAAAGATCTTATATTGAGAGAAGATGATCTCTATTGCATGGTGACGGCGTGGCGCAGTGGGAGAGTAGCCGTGCGCAACCCGAGGGTCCCTGGTTCAATCCCCACCTAGTACCAACCTCGTCATGTCCGTTGTGTCCTGAGCAAGACACTTCACCCTTGCTCCTGATGGGTGCTGGTTAGCGCCTTGCATGGCAGCTCCCTCCGTCAGTGTGTGAATGTGTGTGTGAATGGGTAAATGTGGAAGTAGTGTCAAAGCGCTTTGAGTACCTTGAAGGTAGAAAAGCGCTATACAAGTACAACCCATTATGTATAGCACAGACAATGTAATACACAAAGTATATTTGCAGTCAGTCATATCATCTTATTTTTGTTACTTAAAAAAATACCAAGGACAGGACCTCGGTGTTCTCAATGATAGTTAAGACCAGACAGCTAGTAAAAACTGCATCAACAGTTGCTAGTGAAAGCTAAATAGTGTGCTCTGTTTGTTTTCATCTGTTTCAAGACGCGACTAATCAACAGTCAACTCCCCACAGTCGACTGATTAATCGACTAATCAGGATACTCATCTTATTAATAGTCAAATTATTTCTTTTTACAATCAGAACAGAGTATTGTTGTGTTAGCTATATTATATTAGACACCCAAAAAAGTGTCTAGAGAGAGAGAGAAACACAAAATTCTACACAAGGGGTGTCAAACATACGGCCCGTGGGCCGGATCACACAGGATGAGTTTGCTAAGTATAAAAAAAAAAAGCGGAATTTTTTTAATGAAAGAAACCGCTGTTCGAAATGCGTCCACTAGATTTCGCAATAGCAATTCTTTGTAACTTTGTAGATTATGCTACATATGTAAAAAAACAAAACAAAAAAACACATGTTAGTGCACCAGTCGAGGAAAATGAGCAAATTACATAAATAACATCCTGTAATGTGATTTTGATATTGTTGTTTTTGTCTTGGGCAGCACGGTGGAAGAGGGGTTAGTGCGTCTGCCTCATAATACGAAGGTGCTGAGTAGTCTGGGGTTCAATCCCAGGCTTGGGATCTTTCTGTGTGGAGTTTGCATGTTCTCCCCGTGACTGCGTGGGTTCCCTCCGGGTACTCCGGCTTCCTCCCACCTCCAAAGACATGCACCTGGGGATAGGTTGATTGGCAACACTAAATTGGCCCTAGTGTGTGAATGTGAGTGTGAATGTTGTCTGTCTATCTGTGTTGGCCCTGCGATGAGGTGGCGACTTGTCCAGGGTGTACCCCGCCTTCCGCCCGATTGTAGCTGAGATAGGCTCCAGCGCCCCCCGCGACCCCGAGGGGAATAAGCGGTAGAAAATGGATGGATGGATGTTTTGTCTTGATAGATTGAAAATTAACACAATGAGTTGACTGATGAACATTATCACATAATTTATTCAGAATGTATTAACCGCAACATGCAAGTGTAAAAAAACCCAACAACATTATGATTTGTACATTTTCAGAATGTGCTTGTTCTATTTTTAAACAAAGAAAACAATCTGAAGTTGTCTTTATTTTTAAGTTATTGTGATTTTACCAGTCCGGCACACTGGGGAGTAGATTTTTCTCTGTGTGGGCCCCGATCTAAAATGAGTTTGACACTCCTGTTCTCCACAGATAATTGTTATTCATTGAGGAATAAATATTTCCAAATGTAAATATATGTGGGGGTGGGGGGGAAATGTCTTCCTTAAACTGTCTTTTGATATAGATCGTTTGGCTGTATCCTCTTCCTCGCACAGTCAAGAGCCAGACTAAGTGGCAAAGTGGGGGTTTTCCATGACAACGGCAACAACACGTGAGAATCCGCCGCAATCTGTTCTGTCCGTCTCTCTCCCTCTGCTCACATCTGCCTTCCCCCACATCAGTGAGGGCGCCCGATTCACATTAAACACACTCATTTCCTCGTAATGAGCCTTAAACCTAAACTTAAACAAACCAGATCTTAATGAAACACTTTCTGAATGTTGTGCTTGACAGACACAGGTTAGGACTTTCCATGCACTATTTAATTGGAAATATTGTAGTAAGCCATCCAACCACTTATAATAATAAGACTGGAGGCCCTCTAAAAATACCTGTTCTATGTTGAATGATTCAAGGAACTTTGTCATACAAGAACACATGACACTTAAGTCGGTTGATTTTACCTGTGACAAATACATAAAAGTCAGCTGTGTGAACCAAAGGCGGGAGTAAGTCAATATATTGCAAGTCCATAGTCTTTATTCCCAAGTCCTAGTCAAGACAAGACAGGTCAAGTCAAGTCTCAAATAAGTACGAGGCAGGTCGAAAGTTACCAGCTTGGTATTTTTTCGTCCTTTCTAGCCATTGGCTCTGTTAAGACATAGCTTTTGCTAGATAATGCATTTAAATTATATGACATTCATAATTATAATTAGTCCAGAGTGATATAGGTTTAAGTGACAAATCTTGATGCTCTTGCTTTAACCTAATATTTAAAATGAGACACAGACGTGAAAGTCGTTACACACAAGACTTTCCTTGCTGACGGTTGAACATATATAATAAGGTGCGACACAGGTAAGCAAAATACTCTCATACAAGGACAATTTCTACAAAACCTAAAACCAGTGAAGTTGGCACGTTGTGTAAATCGTAAATTAAAACAGAATACAATGATTTGCAAATCCTTTTCAACCTATATTCAATTGAATAGACTGCAAAGACAAGATACTTAACTTTCGAACTGGTAAACTTTTTTTTTTTTTGCAAGTACCGGTAATAGCTCATTGGGAATTTGATGCATGCAACATGTTTCAAAAAAGCTGGCACAAATGGCAAAAAAGGTGGCAATAAATACTTATAAAGTTGAGAAATGCTCATCAAACACTTATTTGAAACATCCCACAGGTGAACAGGCTATTTGGGAACAGGTGGGTGCCATGATTGGGTATAAAAACAGCTTTCATGAAATGCTCAGTCATTCACAAACAAGGATGGGGCGAGGGTCACCACTTTGTGAACAAATGCGTGAGCAAATTGTCGAACACTTTAAGAACAACATTTCTCAACGAGCTATTGCAAAGAATTTAGGGATTTCACCATCTACGGTCCGTAATATCATCCAAAGGTTCAGAGAATCTGGAGAAATCACTGCGTGTAAGCGGCAAGGCCCGTGACTTTTGATCCCTCAGGCGGTAATTCATCAAAAAGCGACATCAGTGTGTAAAGGATATCACCACATGGGCTCAGGAAAACTGTCAGTAACTACAGTTTGTTGCTACATCTGCAAGTGCAAGTTAAAACTCTACTATGCAAAGCCAAAGCCATTTATCAACAACACCCAGAAATGCTGCCGGCTTCGCTGGGCCCAAGCTCATCTAAGATGGAAAAGTGTTCTGTGGTCTGACGAGTCCACATTTCAAATAGTTTTTGGAAACTGTAGACATCGTGCCCTCAGGACCAAAGAGGAAAAGAACCATCCGGAATGTTATAGGCGCAAAGTTCAAAAGCCAGCATCTGTGATGGTATGGGGGTGTATTAGTGCCCAAGGCATAGGTAACTTACACATCTGTGAATGCACCATTAATGCTGACTGGTACATACAGGTTATGGAGCAACATATGTTGCCATTTAAGCAACGTCTTTTTCATGGACGCCCCTGCTTATTTCAGTAAGACAATGTCAAGCCACATTCTGCACATGTTACAATAGCGTGGCTTCGTAGTAAATGAGTGCTGGTACTAGACTGGCCTGCCTGTAGTCCAGACCTGTCTCCCATTGAAAATATGTGGCGCAATATGAAGTGTAAAATACCACAACGGAGACCCCGGACTGTTGAACAACTTAAGCTGTACATCAAGCAAGAATGGGAAAGAATTCCACCTGAAAAGCTTCACAAATTGGTCTCCTCAGTTCCCAAACCTTTACTGAGTGTTGTTAAAAGGAAAGGCCATGTAACACATTGTAAAAATGCCCCTGTGCCATCTTTTTTGCAATGTGTTGCTGCAATTAAATTCTAAGTTAATGATCATTAGGGACGGCGTGGCGCAGGGGGAGAGTAGCCGTGTGCAACCCGTGGGTCCCTGGTTCAATCCCCACCTAGTACCAACCTCGTCATGTCCGTTTTGTCCTGAGCAAGACACTTCACCCTTGCTCCTGATGGCTGCTGGTTAGCGCCTTGCATGGCAGCTCCCGCCATCAGTGTGTGAATGTGTGTGTGAATGGGTAAATGTGGAAGTAGTGTCAAAGCGCTTTGAGTACCTTGAAGGTAGAAAAGCGCTATACAAGTACAACCCATTTATCATTTATTATTTATCATTTGCAAAAAAAATTTAGTTTCTCAGTTCAAACATTAAATATCTTGTCTTTGCAGTCTATTCAATTGAATATAAGTTGAAAAGGATGTGCAAATCATTGTATTTGGTTTTTGTTTACGATTTACTCAACGTGCCAACTTCACTGGTTTTGGGTTTTGTATAAAGGGGAACAAAGAACAGCATGTTTGTTAACAATAAACACATAACTTTAGTAATTATGCATGATCGCGCATGTTAACAATTATTCACAACAGGAAGTACTTCAGCAACGCTAAAGTCGAGCACCGACACACCCCTCCCGTTAAGATAGCAAAGACCTTTTATCGGTAAGAACAGTTGTTAGATTTTTTTTTTAATTAAATGTTTTTTGTACTAATAACATAACTTTTGACATTGACAATAAAGTAATATGCATGAAAATCGGTTGAAAATTAGCGTGTGTTTTATTTTCCTTACACATGCATTGCATTGAATTTTACCGTAGCCCTGACTAAGATGGCCGCCACATAACTGACGTATCAGGGAAATTCCGGTCTCTCATCGGCCTTTGCGTCGCAATGTGCACATTATAAAGTTTTGTTTTATGTCATTCATAACTTACTGTTTATTCCACCCTTACTTATTTATCCTTTTTTTGTGTGTTATAATTTTGTGGGACCATACATTTAGACAGTTATATTAGTCAATTCATCGTATGTTTTCAAATGCATGCATACGTCTAATGTCAAATGGGAATTAAAACAACTGCCTTACTGGAGAGACTGCGCAATGGCGGTAAGAAGTATTTGCACATTTGTGTCGTATGTTATCTTTGACATTGAACAATGGCTGCTTGGTCATGCGGGACTAGGCGATTTTGTTGCAATGCAAAATTGTCAGGTGGGCAGAATATTCATGGTTATATTGACTTAGTCATGCAAAGTAGTGTTGTTTATTACAGCTGAGAACACGTCTACTGAACACCCTCACCTAATCACTCTAGTCTTATGAAGTTGTAATGCTAAAGTCCACAAGTCACTGGTCAGTGATATCAGAGTCCAAGTCGAGTGCAAGTCTTGTTTTAATGATATTGTCGAGTCCAAAGTCATCAAAATTGTGACTCGAGTCTACACCTCGGGTGTGAACCACTGCACAACCTGCAGCATTACCTGTTGTAGCTTCCATGTTTTTCGCTTCACTTTGGATGCCTCTGATGACAGCCTGGATTTGGACAATGTAAGTGAGCCCAGACTTCAGACCTCTGATGAGGTAGGAGCTTTCCATGTTGGGAACCCGAAACTAAAAAAAAAAAAATAATATTAATTAAAATACTTGTTACTATAAAATCACAATAATGTCAGTGCTGCCAAATTTTGGAAAAAGACAAGAGTGAGACTTTAGTGTCATGATGCGTTCAAATTTTTTGGGGCCTTGTTTAACATCGATTTATACCTTTAAGACTGATGTCCTCACCTCCAGCGGCTCTCCCTGCACTGTGGTCACTGTGTTATTAAATACTGTTTCACAGTGGTTCTCAAAGTGGATTCCAGGGACTCTGTGAGTTATTTTAGGACAGTCTAAATGGACCCTTGCAAGGTCTGTAAATCTGACCGTGTTGGGTTCATTTGGTTCCACTGACAGAGTTAAGGATATACCTTGAAATTTAAATATTTGAGAAACAATGCTTTAGGGGGCTACATTTATATTTACAAGTCTGTAACTGACAAACACACACATTGAGACTGATGTTAAGAGTCTATTTTTCAAGTGGCCAAGAGAAGAGGCAAATAAATGTTACACAGCTTTGCAACAAACACAGGACAATAATAGACTTGCGTGGGGCTTGGCAGCTCTGCAATAAACTTACCTTCTTCAAGGCAGTCCCTTGACCTTTAGGATGATAGCTTAAAACGTAATACTCGGCCCCAGGAACGGGCACCCAGTCCACCCGGAGGGAGACGTCGGTTTGCTGGACCAACCTTAGACCTTGAGGACTGTGGACTGTAAAAAGAAACACAAAAAGCCAAAACATTCCATTTATCAACAAACGGCTTTTATATGCTAGGGGGTATCTGTTTTTGTTGACAACAGAAATACAAAGAAATAGAGCAACATTTTGTCCATAATCGTTGAAGTAAATCCCCCTTAATCTTTGTTTTTGCGCAGTGTTTGTTGGTTATTTAGTCAGGTACTTTTGTGGGCAACAGGGAGTCCTCAAGCAGTCCATTGAAAGAAAGTAAGAAAGTTCTGTCTTATGAACACTTATAACAGAAATAAACTACTTTATTTGAATTAAGTGAAGAAGTAAGTGACTGACAAGATGCTATTTTAAAGAAACATTTTTTGTATTTATCTGTCTTTTCAGTTTGGAGGAATTTTTAACAGTGACTGTGATAGGCATTCTATTTATATTAAAATTAAACATCTAAGCCCTAATTGGCGCTGTTGAATGTTGAATTGTAACAATAAGCTCAATCCACTTTGTGCATTTTCTTCCTAGAACTGAGATGCAAAAGGTGAAGATGCCTGTCCTCAAGAGGCTGAGACGATAACCTAAAACACAGCGCTCTTCATTGGAGGTGATGGAACAACTGACATCAGGGGAGAGGATGATGAAGAAGACGAAGGTATGGAACTATGGCGATGTACTGTACAGCAGCCAAGACAAAGTAGAAGGCCAGTCAGCTACGCTTCAGAGTGAGGCTTTCCACAAATTAGGCAACCTCTGTGGCGTTTTAATAGTAGGTGAATAGATACATTTAAATAAATAAAGCTTTGCAGGCAGAAACATGAGAATTTTGCTGAAGGAAAATGTCAGCGCTGTCCACTTGACATAAGACAAAGTTAAGAATAATTGTCATCAGATTTTGGGCTTGAGTAGCTTAAAGCAACTTGCTGACCTGCTCAGTGGCATTGTGGTTAGAGTGTGCGCCCTTTTTATTTGGCTTTTTGTCGTGACCAAAAAAGTGACTTGTAATAGTAGTTAACTTACTTTTACACTTAATTACGAATGTGAAAACATGCTACTTGTTGACATGTTGAATGGATTATTTCTACTTCCATAGTTTGCCTGCTCAGTGGCATTGTGGTTAGAGTGTCCGCCCTGAGATCGGTAGGTCGTGAGTTCAAACCCCGGCTGAGTCATACCAAAGACTATAAAAATGGGACCCATTACCTCCCTGCTTGACACCCCGCATCAAGGGTTGGAATTGGGGGTTAAATCACCAAAAAGTATATTCCCAGGCGTGGTCACCGCTGCTGCTCACTGCTCCCCTCACCTCCCAGGGGTGATTAAGGGTGATGGGTCAAATGCAGAGAATAATTTCGCCACACCTAGTGTGTGTGTGATAATCATGGGTACTTTAACTTTAATTTTAACTTGATATGTGTGCTCTTAAATAACTGTTTGTTAGCTACACAATTTACAATACAATACAATAAAAAGGCCACACTGGTTAACACTTGGAAATAATGAAAACAATATTTAGTTGAATAATTTTCCTCACAGGATTAATTAAGTTTCGATTTATAATTATGTACAGTATTTAAGAAAGCACTGGTCAACTTTGTTGTGTAGAGCACAGCTCCATATATTTGTGTCCTTTTTAAAGGTAGACCTACGATGATTCTAATCTACATTCAACACACTGTGTATTGAATATGCTTTGGTGGAGATTTTGCATAAATTCTATCTAAGTCTGTATGCAAACGGTTGGTGTGTGGAGGTGTTCCTTTTAGAATGCAAACAAACCCCTCCACTCTCCCCCTCACCAAAATCACTAGAATTTATCTTTTGAAAATGTACACTGTTAAATAGTTATCATTAAGATGAACATCTTCGCTATTTTTTTCCGACACGGTCCAAAACAATCTTCATAAACAGCGTACAGACTCATAAGTCACCACATTAGGTACACCTTGTGTGGTGCATCAAGGAAGCAGCATTTATCTCACTGCAAGTCGTACGTTGGTGTTATTGTGCGCATGCCACGATTAGATGAAAATAATACTTTATCCTACCTTTTCTTTTGTTTCCTCAAACCAGGCAGTATTATCGCAACAGCGTGGTAGTTTTTGTCTGAGTTTTGTAGCTAATACAACTTTGTAATGGTCAATGTTGACAAAACAGGCCCGTGGAAAATGCTGTGACAAATAAACACGAAAGTATTTATTTTATAGACATCAGAGCAGGCGGGAGGGCATGAGATGAGTCGGAATGACACACCAGGCTGCAGGTGACATTCTCACCTCAGCCGTGGAGGAAGAGGCTGGCCGACAACATATGCAAATTAAAATGCCCACATATGTAAGCCCGTCAATCTGTGATGTCACAAATGGCCCACTCTTTAAAAATGACTGCAAAACACTGCGTTTAAGCTTGCACCTTAATTGCATGAACCTTTTGATTTGACGCTTAGGTCCCCTACAATGTAAGTATAGATTTATTTTAATGGATTACATTTAAAAAAAGGAAAATGTCTTTACATTAAATTAAAACAAAAAAATTATGTTTATGTATTTGAATTAGCACAATATCTTGATTTCCATTCTATTTCCCTAATATTGTGCTACAGTTAAAATAATTTCAACATAGCACCTAAACACAATCGCTTTTTTTTCTTCGTAATATGCAATGATAGAAAAACAGCTAAAATATTCAATGGAATATATTTGCCATTGTGGATAAAATAAGAGATTAATGCAGAGCAGAATTGAATGTTAGAAAATGCAGAAATATTTGCGATGTTAATCTTTTGAGATGAGCACTTTGATAAAGTAATATTACCACTCATCAACCAGAATCCACAAACTGTATGTATGAATGGAACTTTTAGGGCCCGGTGGCAGCTGCTAGCCTTTCTGCTCGTCTGGACTAAAAGTGCCAGAAAATGGAATTTTGCAATCCACTCCTGAGGTCGTAGGAATTTTGTGAACCCCACATTTTTGCAGCAACAGTGTGCAAGGTGATGCTTGACGGAAACCCGAAAGACTAATGGACTTTAATTATTTCGAGCTGTGGTGTTACAGCATGTGACAATTGAAGGCCAAAAGTACTGGAAGTAATTGTCAGGGGTCAGACCACTGAAAGGACCCCCCAGCACCCATCAGCTGCTATCTACCATAACTTGGATGGATTCTTTGCATACCAAAGACGTATGTGTTTAACAATGAGTAAACACGTGATGACTTCATGTTTGGGTTTGCTTTTGTCTGAAAATGTTAGCAGGTTGGCAGATATTTTGAATCAACCACGACTGTATAGGCCACTCTGCTGCATGGTGGGTGGCAAAACTACACAACGACATAAAAAATATACCTAAAATATCACGACACCTAAACATAAAGGTGTGATTGTCCCTCAACATACGGAACATGACGGTTTTAGTTTCACCCAGGCCAACAGTGCCTACTTTTCAGGGTTAGGGTGTGGTTCTCAAAAATAATTGAAAACTGAAGGTGGTCTTTTGGGGTAGGATTATCACAAAAAGGCTGACGGAAACTAAATGTAAGATATCCAAGCATAACCTGACATTGAATATAAAAGAAAAGCAGACTATCTTAATGAAACTATTCTCAATTAAGATGAGAGATACCTATATGGTGAGTCCACCATCAACACACTGTACTTCAAAAATGTAGTGAATGTGCTATGGCCAAAGAGTATATTAAAGGAGCCATATGAAAGAATGTCATGTCAAGTCATCATTAAATGGCCCTGATATGTCAAAAGGCATTAATAAATCATGTTCTTTTCAAATACCTCTATAACCGATAACAGTAGTTCAGCCGAAATCTAATTATTGTTTTCATTTCAATGTCTCGCCCTTTACCGTTTGACCAATTAGAAAGTCCGTGAGTGTGTCACATCCAGGTTGCCAGTTACGCACCGCCCTCTTTGTCTGGCTACTGCCACTGGTAAAGTTACTAAATATGTCAGACCTTAGTAAATCTAAAATGTGTCGTTACGATTCTCAAATTATTCATGACAAAGCCAGGAACAAAACGAGGATTTATATCAGGTATGCCTTTGAAAGATGGAGACGATTTAAGGCGGAGAATATTTTTTCATCTGACGCCAAACTTGCTAATTTCCTCCTTGATAGGTGAGTCAGGCATTTATGTTTTCTTATTACTTGTAATAAATGGTAATGGACATTTTGTATGTAAACTAGATTGTCCAATGATCTTGTCTAAAAAAAGCTAGTATGTTTGTGCAACGAATGCTTAGTGTGATGCTTAGCATGCAAGCCCGGTCAATGACACATCGACATATAGGCTACTGGGGGAAATATATGCCCGTTAGCCTGAATGTCGATGTGTATTCGAACTGACAGGGCAAAATATATTTTCGACAAATAAAACCTATGTGGATATGGGTAGTGTCAGTGCCTATTTCATTCTCAATATGCTGATACGCTAAGGAAATGGGTTCCAACATTAGTATGGCTGTCATCATGGCAATGTGACATAATCACATGATAAAATAATAACTTATTTGTGTAGCCTATAGGCATACCTTGATAAAATGTCTCTTTAGTTTTGGGCGTACATTAGACTGCTAAGCATACTCTACTTATTTTCACCAGTATAACCATTGCTAGCGTTGGTTGTAGTTTGTTTTAGTCTTTGTTTTCTGATATTACTGACAAAAACCATATGATTGCCATTTGTTGTGATATTGTACGCAGGCATGACGCACTTCTTCCTAAAAATAGACTCATTTCTGTGTTAAATGTGTTGGTTAGAGATTTGTTATTGACAAAACGCTTGTCTATTCAGCTATTATGGTCCAGCAACTCAACCCCTAGTAAGAGACTGTGGAAGTTTGAAGTTCCTTGGAGTAGCCCAGTCGATCAAGCTTGATTCGGCTGCGTATCTGGCAACCTCAATCAAAGAGAGAGGGAGGGGACTACAGAATTTTGACCGTGATTGCAGTACTATTTCTGGACACTTTATTACATATGGCACCTTTAAATCATATAATGTATGTGTATATATTAGGGATGTCCGATAATGGCTTTTGCTGATATTCGATATTCCGATATTGTCCAACTCTTTAATTACCGATACCGATATCAACCGATATATACAGTCGTGGAATTAACACATTATTATGCCTAATTTGGACAACCGGGTATGGTGAAGATAAGGTCTTTTTTTAAAATATTAATAAAATAAAATAAGATAATTAAAATTAAAAAACATTTCTTGAATAAAAAAGAAAGTAAAACACTATAAAAACAGATACATAGAAACTAGTAATTAATGAAAATGAGTAAAATTAACTGTTAAAGGTTAGTACTATTAGTGGACCAGCAGCACGCACAATCATGTGTGCTTACGGACTGTATCCCTTGCAGACTGTATTGATATATATTGATATATAATGTAGGAACCACAATATTAATAACAGAAAGAAACAACCCTTTTGTGTGAATGAGTGTAAATGGGGGAGGGAGGTTTTTTGGGTTGGTGCACTCATTGTAAGTGTATCTTGTGTTTTTTATGTTGATTTAATAATTTAAAAAAAAACAAAAAAAAACAAAACATACCAATAATTTTAAAAAAACGATCCCGATAATTTCCAATATTACATGTTAAAGCATTTATCGGCCGATAATATCGGCCTGCTGATATTATGTCTAGTATATATATAGATAGTATATATATATATATATATATATATATATATATATATATATATATATATATATATATATATATATATATATATATATATATATATATATATATATACATAAGGATAAAAAAATACTATATTTTCCAAGAAATTAAAAGTTTAGGATTTGGTCACAACGCTGGGGTCCACCACGTTGCATTGCTCGCAGGTTGAACTGAAATAATTTGCTGCTTTAAGACAGCTGGGAATTAGAGCTTCGGCAACCTTATAGAGCCTTTATTTAACCAGATTAGAAACCCATTGAGATCAAGATCTCTTTCACAAGGGTGACCTGGCCAAGAGGTCAACAGCACATGTCACCTTAACGAGTTCAATGACCTGAATAAACTTGTGGTTCAGGGTAGCAGATTACTTTTCACGTGAAAACCTACAAAACCCGTTTCCATATGAGTTGGGAAATTCTGCTAGATGTAAATATAAATGGAATACAATGATTTGCAAACCATTTTCAACCCATATTCAACATATTTGATGTTCAAACTGATAAACTTTTTTTTTTTTTGCAAATAATCATTAACTTTAGAATTTGATGCCAGCAACACGTGACAAAGAAGTTGGGAAAGGTGGCAATAAATACTGATAACGTTGAGGAATGCTCATCAAACACTTATTTGGAACATCCCACAGGTGTGCAGGCAAATTGGGAACAGGTGGGTGCCATGATTGGGTATAAAAGTAGATTCCATGAAATGCTCAGCCATTCACAAACAAGGATGGAGTGAGGGTCACCACTTTGTCAATAAATGCGTGAGCAAATTGTTGAACAGTTTAAGAAAAACCTTTCTCAACCAGCTATTGCAAGGAATTTAGGGATTTCAACATCTACAGTCCGTAATATCATCAAAGGGTTCAGATAAGCTGGAGAAAGCCCGTGACCTTCGATCCCTCAGGCTGTACTGCATCAACAAGCGACATCAGTGTGTAAAGGATATCACCACATGGGCTCAGGAACACTTCAGAAACCCACTGTCAGTAACTACAGTTGGTCGCTACATCTGTAAGTGCAAGTTAAAACTCTCCTATGCAAGGCGAAAACCGTTTATCAACAACACCCAGAAACGCCGTCGGCTTCGCTGGGCCTGAGCTCATCTAAGATGGACTGATACAAAGTGGAAAAGTGTTCTGTGGTCTGACGAGTCCACATTTCAAATTGTTTTTGAAAACTGTGGATGTCGTGTCCTCCGGACCAAAGAGGAAAAGAACCATCCGGATTGTTATAGGCGCAAAGTTGAAAAGCCAGCATCTGTGATGGTATGGGGGTGTATTAGTGCCCAAGACATGGGTAACTTACCGTACACATCTGTGAAGGCGCCATTAATGCTGAAAGGTACATACAGGTTTTGGAGCAACATATGTTGCCATCCAAGCAACGTTACCATGGACGCCCCTGCTTATTTCAGCAAGACAATGCCAAGCTACGTGTTACATCAACGTGGCTTCATAGTAAAAGAGTGCGGGTACTAGACTGGCCTGCCTGTAGTCCAGACCTGTCTCCCATTGAAAATGTGTGGCACATTATGAAGCCTAAAATACCACAACGGAGACCCCCGGACTGTTGAACAACTTAAGCTGTACATCAAGCAAGAATGGGAAAGAATTCCACCTGAGAAGCTTAAAAAATGTGTCTCCTCAGTTCCCAAACGTTTACTGAGTGTTGTTAAAAGAAAAGGTGATGTAACACAGTGGTGAACATGCCCTTTCCCAACTACTTTGGCACGTGTTGCAGCCATGAAATTCTAAGTTAATTATTATTTGCAAAAAAAAAATAAAGTTTATGAGTTTGAACATCAAATATCGTGTCTTTGTAGTGCATTCAATTGAATATGGGTTGAAAAGGATCTGCAAATCATTGTATTCTGTTTATATTTACATCTAACTTTCGGTCTGCAACATTTTCATTTTCAATCTATGAGTGTACAACTGTTTGTTTATTTTGTTGACCATTGACCGAAGAAGAATAAACTATCATATGCCCCGTTCACATTGTTAACGATTTGATAAGTTGTGGTATAGAAAAAGAGACAGATTTTTTTAGTTGATCCCAATGAACACGGTTAGTCACCATGCTTGGTTGTGACACGTTCTGATGCGACTAAGTGCGATCGGCATGACAGAAATTTGATAATTTTTTAACTGTCCCAAATTTTTCTACGCTTCATGTCAAAGATCAGATGCAATAATGCGGTAATACTCTTTACCTTTCACCCCATGATGCCAAAGGTGGTTATAATCGAGATAGTGTGAACAGGGAATCAGAAAGTACATGGTCAGTTATACATTATTGCACAAACAATAAAAGGCCCACAAAATTGCTTACCCAACGAGCAGTCCTCGCCGTAAAAGGCCGCGTCGCAGACACATTGACCATCCACGCAGCGGCCGTTAGCGTTGCAGTCATTGGGACACTTCTGGATACTGCAGTCCTCGCCGGTGAAGTGCGGGAAGCACACACATTTTCCATCCCTACAATGGCCCTTGTCATTGCAGTTGGAAGGGCACATTAATTGGCCGCAATCGTCGCCTGTGTAGCCCTGATGGCAGACACATCTGCCATCCACGCAGCGGCCGTTGTCGTTGCACTCATCAGGGCAGGAGGACACTGAGCAATCTGGAGCTTCCCATCCTGGATAGCACAGGCAGCTGCATGTGTCACGTTGGTAGGTCCCGTGGCCACTGCAGCTTGTGTCCACACCTAAAGATGTACGATCGAGAACTTTGATTGTTAAAATACTGGTTCAGCTATTCATTTTGGGTCCTACCTGCAGTGCCACAGCATCCCTGAGAACATTGTGTCTTCAGGTAGTTGACTTCCTCCTCCAAGCCGTTCACTCTGTACAAGAGAGACTTGAAGGTCTCCGATTCCCCGCAGTCACATTTTGGTGACTGCAGCTTAATGTTGTGTCTGAAAATGATGTCATTCTCTCCGCTCTTTGTGCTTTCCAGCTGCAGACCTAGAGCATATCACCAAATACCATTAAATGGGAGTTAAGAGGCAGTGGTGTTTGTGTTTATTTTTAGACCTGTGTCATCCTGGTTTGGCACTTTACAGCCGGAGCCCCCTGGAACATCAATGTTATAGACATGGCTGAAGGTAACTTCTCGCTCAGGGGCTAAAGAGTCCACATTGCTGGCGACGCTGAAGTGTGACATGGTGCAGAGGAGGGCCAGAAGGGGCCTCCATAGGACTCTAGTGGTCATGGCTAAAGGATGAGATGAGAGAAAATTCCTTTTTCAGAGTTTTAGGTACTGTGCAAGCAATCACCATTGAACCAGTTGCTGTACCACTCAGCTATACTGTGTCATTAATTCAACGTGAAGTCATGCACCCTCTCTTTCATATAAGATAAGAATGCATAAAGAAATGTAATATTGCATCATTTTTCATTGCAATTACTTTCTGTTATATGTATAATATAATCACATGTTAGCAGTCTTCCAGATGTGTCGTCACATCTGACTGGACCTGCACAGTCGTGTCCTTTCAACTGGCGCTTTTTTTTTTTATAAACAAATGAGGAAATAATAGCTATTTACAATTACTTAATGTTCTTAAATTATCTGAATAAATCAAAACCACGACTTGTCCAGGGTGCACCCTGCTTTCCACCTGAGTACAGCTGGGATAGGCTCCAGCCCAACCGCCACCCCGAAGGGGACAAACGGTAGAAACTGGATGGATGTATGGAATCAAAACCATTGAGTCACACCGTCTTTGTCCGTGTGTGTGAGATGATGTCCTACCGGCAGGAAAGGGAATGGAAGCCTTGTCACCAAAGGAGTGCAGATCTTCACTTCTGCAGCGCTCCTCAATGATGTCATACTTTTTAGCCAAACTGATGTCATTGAACCCAAATCCCTGCTGTGGCTTCTAAGAGGAGGCTAATTACAAGCTCTCGGAAAATCAGAATCACATCATTATTTTAGAAGTGCTTTTTTTATGGCAGAACATGGGGAATGTTCTGGATTTCTGGAGTCTATTGATATACAAAACGTTTTAATATGATGTCTGAATGTTTAGTTATATTGGGCCTTGCTGTATGCTTGATATTCCACAACAAAGATAATAAGAATTCACATTTTATATGGATTTTTAGGGATAGGCAATAAGGCCTAATCTGCATTGTTATATACATTGCAGCCTCTTGTCATAGTGATATATAAACTATATCACTATATATGTGGCATAACCATTTTAAAACAGGTTACAAAGCCTCCTAATTTGGCTCCTGGTGTATGCGGTAACATATTGCATCATTTAATTTCCCGTTGTAGTTTTTTTATTGTATTGTTGTAGTTTTTTTTTTGTAAAATAGTTCTAGCTACACTTAAGTAATGTGATAAACACTTCCTCTGCTGACCACAGAACGTTCCTCCACAAGGTCTTATCTTTGTCCATGTGATGTCAGATGAAACAAAAATTGAGCTGTTTGGCCACAATATAAATATGTTTGGAGGAGAAAAGGTAAAGGCCTTTAATCTCAGGAACACCACACCTACCGTCAAGCATGGTGGTGGTAGTATTATGCTCTGGGCCTGTTGGAATGGAACTGGTGCTTTACAGAGAGTAAATGGGACAGTGAAAAAGGAGGATTACCTCCAAATTCTTCAGGACAACCAAAAATCATCAGCCC
The DNA here is from genome assembly GCF_033978685.3 of Nerophis lumbriciformis. Lineage (NCBI taxonomy): Eukaryota > Metazoa > Chordata > Actinopteri > Syngnathiformes > Syngnathidae > Nerophis > Nerophis lumbriciformis. Next base: position 19,232,460 of record NC_084566.2, read on the forward strand.
CGAGGTTGGGTCTTGGGCGCAGTTGGGTGTTCCAACAGGACAATGACCCCAAACACACGTCAAAGGTGGTAAAGGAATGGCTAAATCAGGCTAGAATTAAGGTTTTTGAATGGCCTTCCCAAAGTCCTGACTTAAACGTGTGGACAATGCTGAAGAAACAAGTCCATGTCAGAAAACAAACAAATTTAGCTGAACTGCACCAATTTTGTCAAGAGGAGTGGTCAAAAATTAAACGAGAAGCTTGTGGATGGCTACCAAAAGTGCCTTATTGCAGTGAAACTTGCCAAGGGACATGTAACCAAATATTAACATTGCTGTATGTATACTTTTGACCCAACAGATTTGGTTACATTTTCAGTAGACCCATAATAAATTCATAAAAGAACCAAACTTCATGAATGTTTTTTGTGGCCAACAAGTATGTGCTCCCATCACTCTATCACAAAAACATAAGAGTTGTAGAAATTATTGGAAACTCAAGACAGCCATGACATTATGTTCAAGTGTATGTAAACTATATATGCAAATATATATATATATATATATATATGTATATATATATATCTAATATCTAATCAAAGGTAACTTTTTTGTATTTAGGCTATTAAATGTCCCACAAATAACACATTTTACATTGAACAAGACCACGTTCAACGAATCATAATAAGCAACTGACCTTCGTCAGATGCTCATAATTAGTAATTAATAACAAAGATTATTATTCAATTACTCAGTAGTTATTAATAATAATGTTAATAATTACTCAGTAATTATTAATTACTGAGTAGAACTGGAATGTGTCATAATACAGAAGTGTTGTCCGACTGTTTTTGTGGCTGAGTCAAGTGTGTGATGCAAGTAAAAAAGAGTGAGCGGCTGCTGTCAATGTGACACATCATTTGTTTGTTTTGGTGTGATTACAACAGAAAGTGACCAGTTTAGTTAAATAGTAGTTTTGTTCCTGATGTTGTTTTGGTGTAGTTAGTCGACAGTAATCAGTTTTGCTCAATAAAATGATTGTTGATGCACTGTACCCCATTCTCCTCCTTAAAACGCCTCGTTTGACGTCCTCATTGTTTTATTTGTTGTGACCATCCATCCATCCATTTTCTACCGCGTATTCCTTTCGGGGTCGTGGGGGGCGCTGGAGCCTATCTCAGCTACAATCGTGCGGAAAGCGAGGTACACCCTGGACAAGTCACAGAAGGGTACGAGTGATCGCAAAGAGATCAATGTGATAATGGTTGAATATGACAACCAGAAATAGAACCAGAAATGTAAGCAGTAGCGATAACATAGTAAACTGCCACACATCTATTGTATGTATTCTATTATAGGGTAAGCATTTTTAGTCTAGTTTTGTATACCGCGGTTCATTTCTTTTTTACACAGGTAGGGATGTTACTCACAAGCATTCATTGTTATCCTTTGTTTACTATGCCGCGTCCCAGTTCATTGGCGGGTTACACCGTCACATTATTTACATAGCTGGCACCAACTACTGTATTGCCATCTGCCCGCGGTGGAAACACAAGCCTGGGGGTGTTCGCCCTTCCAAACCATACTGTGGTGAACCGAACTGTACTGCTTTGTGGAAACAGATCTGGATCCGTTCAAACACAAGTAACATGTAGCCACTGGTGTAATTGCAGTTGGTCAAGAGGTTTGGCGGCTGTGGGGGTGATCCAAGTCATGATATCACTTTTTCGTGACCCAATGTGGCAGTCAGCACATAGACTTTAGTTGGTGTTTCATGTAAAGATGGTGAGGAAAATGAAGCAAGCGAAGTAAGTGGACTAAGGACGATGTGTTTGTGGATGATAGACAGACGCTCTACAGTATAGCTTCCATACATGTGGAGGGTTTTATTTGATGCTTGCTGCCTTTTAGGTCTTTTTCTTTGTTCCTCTAACGCCATGGTATTTTCATTTGAGCAAGGGGCTCCAAAGAGAAGGAGGAGATACAGATAGGAAAATATGGAAATATATATATAGTCATATGAAAAAAATACAGTAGTATCTCAGTTTTCATTTGTAATCTGTTCCAAAGGCCTAGACCGGGGGTCAGCAACCTGCGGCTCTTTAGTGCTGCCCTAGTGGCTCCCTTGGAGCCTTTTTAAAAATGGATTGAAAATGGAAAAAGATGGGGGAAAATATTTTTTTTGTTTTAGAACAAACATGACACAAACCTTTCCAATTGTTAGAAAGCCCACTGTTTAATGTTTGTGTGTATGCTTCACTGATGAGAGTATTTGGTGAACATCGTTTTGTCCTACTAATTTCGGCGGTTCTTGAAGTCACCATAGTGTGGACCATGTGACCAACAGTTTGTTTACATGTAAAATCTTCCACTCCTTCTTTGTCTCATTTTGTCCACCAAAAGTTTCATGCTGTGCGTGAATGCACAAAGGTGCGCTTTTGTTGATGTTATTGACTTGTTGGAATCAGGCATATTTGGTCAGTGCAAGACTGCAAGCTAATCAATGCTAACATGCTATTTAGGCTAGCTGTATGTACATATTGCATCATTATGCCTCATTTGTAGGTATATTTGAGCTAATTTAATATATTTTACTTTTATCCTCTTTGTATATAATTTAGTTTTGCATGTCTCATGACACATTATCTGTATGTAATATTGGCTGCATTTCAGTTGTGTGTGTGCTTTGTTGTTCCAGACCACAGCAAACATTACCTAGCTTGCCAAAAATTGTAATAACCGCCTGCCATTCCCTTTAACTTGGACACACACATATATACCTTTGGCCATTAAAAGCCGGTAATTTCCAGGCGTCATCTCACCTTCTGATAGCTTCTGATTTACTAATGGTTTCTAATGTTGTAAAAATGTGCAGAATAAATATTACATTTCAACATTTCTGTCAACAAAGATTTGCTTCAGCCTGTGACACATAGTCATTTTGATAGTAGGCTATTATAGCTAATATAGACACTTATGTCATGTGTTGGCTCCATTATAAGATTTACTGTATATACAGCTTTTCATTTTTTGTGGCTCCAGACAGATTTGTTTTTTGTATTTTTGGTCCAACGTTCAACGTTTTTGGTTGCCGACCCCTGGCTTAGACAAAGACTGAGTTGATTAAGAAATAATGCAAATCCAAACAGTCTGCTCACCCAAAAAAATCTAAAAACAAACCAGTGATGGGCAATATCAAGTTACATGTATCTTAGCTACTATTAAACCCTTGTCACGAGGTAGCTTACATCAAAGCTACAAGCTACACAGACAGAAAAAGGACTGCAAATCCAAGCCAAGAAAATTACAGAGAAAATGAAATGACCAGGGTGAATGAGAATGTCCGTACTTACAGAGAAAATCCATGATGATTGGTTGGTGTTCGTATGAGTCACAACTGGCTAAGGTTGGGGTGAAACATTACTGATTGAATAGAAGCAAGATAAGGCGGGTCATCAAAACCAGGAAGCAAAATCGTAACAGACACGCACTCATGTCACATGACGACGAGGGAGTCGGAGACAGAGGGACGCTTCAACCTGACGACTCAAAAAAAATAATAATAATTTGAAAATTAGATCTGACTTTTTCTTTACTGATGAAGACAACGTCCAAGCCACAACAATGTGTGTTCTTGACCATATTTAGACAAGTGTATGTGCCCCAAACCTTAGTTTTTAGTTAACTGTAAACCAAAATCATAACTGCTCTCTTCATCTAAGATGTTCAACACAAATTTGGGGACACACAGCAAGGTGAGTTCACTTCATGAAAAGTTTTCCCTACACGTGACCATTACCAACTGTTAAGTCATTCCTTTTTTGTCAAGATATAGATGTATGCTGGGTTTTTTTCTTAGTTTATTTACCGTAGGCAGAGACAATTAATAACATTATAGTGGTGGGTCAAAGAAAAGGTAAACAAAAATAATACATACAGTGAAGTACAGGGACCTTTGAGTTGAGTTTGAGTTTATTTCGAACATGCAAGCATACAACATGGTGCATCACAATTTCCAGTTTCTCTTTTCAACATGTTCGAAAAGGAGTAGAAAGAAGCAGAGTTTATTTAATCCTATCCCATTTCTTTTACATAACAGTTGCTAAAACTTTTGTTCACTTCCTTTTCTCAATTTATTCACAATATACTCCATAAGTAATCACAATAAAAATAAATAAATAAATAATAATTGGTGAAGTAGGTTATATTTCATATGATGAGATAAGTAAAATTATTTTGAGAGTGAAAGAATGGATGAATTAAATAAATTCAGAATGTTTATCATGGTTCTTCTTCTTTGTACTTTGTAAACACTTTAAGTTTGAAGAGTTTCTTGAAGTGCATCATATTAGTACATTGTTTGATTGCTTTGCTTAATCCATTCCATAATTGAATTCCACATACTGATATACTGAAGGTCTTAAGTGTTGTATGTTCGTACAAATGTTTTAAATTACATTTTTCTCTGAGATTATATTTCTCCTCTTTTTTTTGAGAAGAATTGTTGTATATTCTTGGGTAGCAGGTTATAGTTTGCTTTGTGTATAATTTTAGCTGTTTGCAAATTCACTATGTCGTGAGGTAGTTAGAGGTAGTTGTAGGATGTCCCCAGCTAAATGACAGATAGTTAATAGTAATGCACCCTTATTGGGTCCATTTGTACACTCTCAGTTACATTAACATTGACATTATACATGTGGGCCCATAAATATAAATGCAGTCTGTAGCTTAATGCATGTCATACTGGAGGTCAAATATACATATGTACCGTATTTTTCGGACTATCAGTCGCAGTTTTTTTCATAGTTTGGCCGGGGGTGCGACTTATACTCAGGAGCAACTTATGTGTGAAATTATTAACACATTACCGTAAAATATCAAATAATATTATTTAGTTAATTCACGTAAGAGACTAGATTTCATGGGATTTAGCGATTAGGAGTGACAGATTGTTTGGTAAAAGTATAGCATGTTCTATATGTTATAGTTATTTGAATGACTCTTACCATAATATGTTACGTTAACATACCAGGCACGTTCTCAGTTGGTTATTTATGCGCCATATAACGTACACTTATTCAGCCTGTTGTTCACTATTCTTTATTTATTTTAAATTAACTTTCAAATGTCTATTCTTGGTGTTGGGTTTTATCAAATACATTTCCCCCAAAAATGCGACTTATATCCAGTGTGACTTATATATATATTTTTTCCTTCTTTATTATGCATTTTCGGCCGGTGCGACTTATACTCCAGTGCGACTTATACTACGAAAAATATGTGATGTATGTATATATATATGTATGTATGTAGCAAGTTACTTTTGCCCTGTAGCTTGTAGTGTAGCTTGCTACAATTCACAGGGGATAGCTTCCCCTGCAGCTTAGCTACATTTAATCGAGAGTAACTTGTAACTTAGCTTCGTACAATTTCCAAGTAGCTTGCCCATCACTGACACAAACCATGTTTACGAAATAATAATTTTAGTTTAACATACAGAAAACAACACGAAATACAAATAAATCACCAATTAAATGGATAAATGCACATTTAATATCTCTATCTTTTATTGAAGACTCTTGCTGGCGGAGCCATGCGGACGCGACCTCCATACTACAGTGGTACCTCAACTTAAGAGCGATGCCAGAACTTGTAACTCACAACACTCGTATCACAAAAGTTGGTGGATCCGTGGTATATGCCTGCAGAGAGAGGCAGTGACTGGAGAGGGACGGTAAAGCCCTTTCAGCCTGGCTCAAGTGTTCTCAAACGTAGTTATAAATTCCTTCCTGACAATAACTCCTTCTCCGTGTGAAAGCGGCACTATCTCAAGTGGCCTGTGAAATGTATGTTGTCAGCATGTGCTGTGTGCTGGCCCCCAAAAAGACAATGTTTACTGCATTGTGTGTGTGGCCACAGTGTCTGGATCTACAGACGTGACGAGTGGTGACAGACGCCGGTGTGTTTGTGTGCGTATGCTCTCACAACTTTGGAAGCTGTGAACGCACAAACAGTGAAAGGCAAGCAAACAAAAGCAGACGTTTCTTACAAATAACAAATACGTGCAGGGCGATCCGTCAGACGTCGGAACAAAAGACTGACTGTTTCGCCAGCTTTCTGCAAACCTCAACGAGGGTGGTTTGTCAAAGGTGAACTGCAAGGACATCACTTAATGCGCATCTGCGAATGTTGAAATGTTGGTGTTTCCCTTTCCTTCCTCTTTCATAGCTCGATGTCAGCAGGGGTGCTGCACACTGTGGAAACCAATGACAGGGCCCCGAATCTCCAGCCGCAAGCCCGTCAGACAGAGCAGGCGATTTAAAAACGTTTATCATCCAAGGGCAACAGGGCGGCCAGGTGAAAACCTAAGAGCAAGGGGAAATAAAGCTCCTGAGCTGCAGATGCCAGGCTTCCATGAAAGCCACCGCATTATGCGGCCTGAAAATCTCTTTTATAAGCCGCCTACTCAGGGATGTGGGTCTCTCTGTCTCCCCTTCTCACCAGTGTTGAGCATGGCTGAAGGCCCACATCTGGAAGTCATTTCCAGGGCTTCTGTAGGTCCCCTGAGCCATGCACAGTAGCATTAAATGTAAATCTACTGGCTCAGCAGTCCCGGGTGAATCAAACCTGCTCTTTGTTGCTAGAAATATTTACCATTTTTGGTGTTAGCACCTTAAGGGAAATGAGTCTTGACAGGCCTAAAAAGATTTTCTCCGACACAATGAGGCTATTAACTGGATATTCACATCATAAATAACAGTCTCATTTCACATAAAAATTAAAGTCCATCATAGCTGTATGGTAACTTTTTTAAGAACTGTCTTTGATTTATGAGTAATATTTCAAAATGTCAACTACATACACTTTATAAAAGCATCCGCCCTCGCAATTGATGGATTGTATTGCTTATATTGTACTGAGCTTTTTTTGAGTCACTTGTCTAGTTTTATGTTTATTATGATACATTTCCGCATTTTTTATCACTTGTCACTAGGGATGTCCTATAATATCGGACTGCCGATATTATCGGCCGATAAATGCTTTAAAATGTAATATCGGAAATTATCAGTATCGGTTTCAAAATGATCGGTATCGGTTTCAAAAAGGGGCAGCACGTTGGCAGAGGGGTTTGTGCGTCTGCCTCACAATACGAAGGTCCTGAGTAGTCTTGGGTTCAATCCCGGGCTCGGGATCTTTCTGTGTGGAGTTTGCATGTTCTCCCCGTGACTGCGTGGGTTCCCTCCAGGTACTCCGGCTTCCTCCCACCTCCAAAGACATGCACCTGGGGATAGGTTGATTGGCAACACTAAATTGGCCCTAGTGTGTGAATGTGAGTGTGAATGTTGTCTGTCTATCTGTGTTGGCCCTGCGATGAGGTGGCGACTTGTCCAGGGTGTACCCCGCCTTCCGCCCGATTGTAGCTGAGATAGGCTCCAGCGCCCCCCGCGACCCCAAAGGGAATCAGCGGTAGAAAATGGATGGATGGGTTTCAAAAAGTAAAATGTATGACTTTTTAAAACGCCGCTGTGTACACGGACATAGGGAGAAGTACAGAGCGCCAATAAACCTTAAAGGCACTTCCTTTGTATGCCGGCCCAGTCACATAATATCTACGGCTTTTCACACACACAAGTGAATGCAATGCATACTTGATCAACAGCCATACAGGTCACACTGAGGGTGGCCGTATAAACAACGTTAACACTGTTACAAATATGCGCCACACTGTGAATCCACACCAAACAAGAATGACAAACACATTTCGGGAGAACATTCGCACCGTAACACAACATAAACACAACAGAACAAATACCCAGAACCCCTTGCAGCACTAACTCTTCCAGGATGCTACAATATACACCCCCCGCTACCCCCTTCCAAAAACCCCACCCCCCCCAACCCCACCCACCTCAACCTCCTCATGCTCTCTCAGGGAGAGCATGTGTCAAATACCAAGCTGCTGTTTTGAGGCATGTTTAAAAAAAAATAATGCACTTTGTGACTTCAATAATAAATATGGCAGTGCCATGTTGGCATTTTTTTCCATAACTTGAGTTGATTTGTTTTGGAAAACCTTGTTACATTGTTTAATGCATCCAGCGCGGCATCACAACAAAATTAGGCATAATAATGTGTTAATTCCACGACTGTATATATCGATATCGGAATCGGTAATGAAGAGTTGGACAATATCGAAATATCGGATATCGGCAAAAAAGCCACTATCGGACATCTCTACTTGTAACAACTGTAGATATGGGAATCGAAAACCAGTTCCTGTTCAGAACTGGCTCCCAGTGTATCCATTCCTTGGAATCGCTTGCCATATTTTCAAACCATTCCCTTAACGATTCCTCCGGGCGGGAATGACGTCATTACGCATTGTGCATATTGAAGTCAGACAGGTGCCGGAAACGTTCCAAAATTTGGCTACATTTTACGAGAAAAGATTGCAACAGCACTACTTGTAATAATTGCAAATGTGCTATTTCATCAAGAGAAGGACATACGAGCAATATGCTGAAACATTTGAACGCATATAATGCAATAACTACAAGAGAATGCCGCGTTTTTGAACCGCGCCAATCTTATCCCAGTCATCTGGCGTAAATAAAACAGGTATTATTAACTCACACCGCCCATAATGTTAGGGCCATTTGCCGAGTTGTCAAAGCTGCTTTTACTTGTTTAACTTAAACGAACGTCTTCTCATTTAGATGAGCATGACGAGAGACCGACTCTGAGTGGCTACGAGGCTGGCAGTTGTCACGCCAGTTCGCGTCTCGCATTTCACCGCACAGTGACTCAGGCCAGGATTTACTAATGTTACCGAGCAGTGACTAAGTTTGTGGTTAAAAGCTTGCACACATTTGCCGGAGTAGATGCTCCTGATTTTCGGTATGTGAATGTTCAACTGTAATCAGAGAAAAGTTGCATATTTTCCTCAGGGTTTTCACATTCAGTCCCATTATATAGGTGAAACTCAAAAAATGTGAATATGCTGTAAAAGTCCATTCATGTCAGCAATTCAACATCAAATGTGAAACTATTATGTGATATTAACTCATCAGATCAGAAACCGAATTAGAAGTACTTTATTAATCTCCGAGGGGAAATTAAGATTTTCAGCACAATCCCATTCAAGATCAGACAAACATTACAAGGAGACAGAACAGGATTGCTGACGGGTCTGGTCTGCCAACTTCCGTTGCCCCTTACAAAAAAGGTGAGAAACAGGTCAACGGTGGGGGGGGGGAGTAAAAATAATAAAATATTCAGTCTAAACCAGGGCCCTGAGAGAGGGTCCAGACTGAGGCCAGGGAAAAAGACAACTCATAGCCATAGCACACATAAACATGTGTGTAAGAGGGAAACATCAAAGATCATTAACGACATTAAAAGAGCAGAGCTGATGCAACCAGCTGCCACTCCAGCAGTGCCACTTCTACACTTAGCCACAAAAGTAAAACAACAAAAAAAACTAAAAATGATCAACCAATAATATACATTGCGCACACACGATTGCACCATGCATAGACAAGCAACCAAAAAAAAACATAATTTCAACACCCACACACACTGTAGTGGCCTCTGCGGTGCTCCACGCCATCGTCTGCTGCGGTGGGGGTGAGCATGGCCAGAGACAGGAGCAGACCCAACAAAGCAACCAAGATTATTTGTATTACATGCAAAGTGAGATATGTCAAGCCTTTGTTTATTATTATATTAACAATTTTGAGCGTATGTCATGTATTAGTTTCACCTTGTAGATCTAAACAACAATCATTATGAAAGACATGACGACAAATGTATTTTTTCGTTATGAATTCTGTCTATTAAACAAATGCGTTCAAAAGTCTGCTTACAATGGAGCCTATGAGAGTCGTTATATTCTGCCTATAAATGCCCTTAAAAAACATTCAAACACCTCCATTGAGGTTTTATGTACATGCTGTAAGTATATATGTAATGTGGTAACGGGCACATTAACAATAACATTTAATATTTACCGGTATCATTAGAAGCATACGTGGCGCATTAATTTAAAAAATGCATCCCAACGTTCGCTTCTTTTCCCACTGCATCACTGATTTCTGCTCACTGCAGACTTCATGAGCGTCAATGAACCTAATAAAACATCACTTACTGTACAATGTCTGCTGTCATTAGGATACGGACTAATAGAACATTGTTATAGTCTTGTTTTTGATGAAAATGTACTCATAATTCTCGCAAGGAAAAGGGGCGTGGACGCAAGCGTCTTTTCGTGTTCGTTCTAGCCATTTCCAGTTCTAAATTAGCTGTCAAAGTGTACCAACTTTGACAGATTAAATCCTCAATCTTCTACTATCCAGGTGAGAGACATTATTTATGATCTATGATAAACTTTCACGAGCAAAGGAAACGAGGACGCACCCTACAACTCGATGATGTAAACCAGGGGTCCCCAAACTACGGCCCGTTAGCGTCCAAAATCCGGCCCGCCAAAAGTCCCAAGTAAAAAAAAAAAAAAATTATATATATATATATATATATTTTTATTTTTTATTTATTTATTTATTTATTTATTTTTTTTTTTATTATTTTTTTTTTTTTATCCTAGCCGCCAAATTTTTTTTGGGGACCCCTGATGTAAACATCTTCACACACACTAGTGATCACGGCGCCGCTATCAATAGTTTGTCTGCATTAGTGCTTACAATAACAATATGACTAATACTTGGTTAATATTCAAGTCATGAAATGTATATGGAGTATTGTTGGCGCTTTTTTGATAGTTTGTTTTTAATTGGATTTTATGAGCGGAATAAAGGACCTCCCTTCGACTCAGCTGTAAGCTGACTTTTATTTACGAGTTAGAATGCATTAAAAAAAAAATACATCCGTCGTCATGATTGTGGACGATAGGCAAAATTCCAAAAGAAGTGCAGTTCCCCTTTAAGAACTTACTGTTGGCATTGTAAGGTCACGTTACTTCTAAACTACACAAAATTGATATTAATGCACCTGTTCTCTCTTTTTTTCCAAATAAGAATCAATAAAAGAACCGAATAGTTAAACAGAATCGAAAGTGGAATCAGAACCGGAAAGATATTTAAAATTCTCATCCCTACTTATAACCTTCTGTGGTGGCAGCACAAAAAACATGACAAGGGAAAAAGCAAAACAAACTTTTAGATGGAGTATTACAAGATTTGCAAACGTCACAAATGAGCATGGTTTGACTTTTAAGATGTTTTTTGTCCCCCCCCAAAAAAATCAGATTTTTCAAGTCCAAATAGTACAATTTTAGGGTATTTGTCTTTATGTTGTCCATTGTGCTGACATTAACTTTCAGCAGAATATACAGAATTTAATAACATGGTATATTTTACAGTGGGGTAAAATTTGCATGTACCACTTCTTAGCATCATGAGACGAGTAAAATATTGGAGGATGCTTTGTAGTTCTACAACCACTGTCAATTGCAATCGCAAAAATGTACACATGTATAAAACAATATATTTTCAAAATAATACTTTCTGAGAGTCTTAATCAATACTGAGCATCATAAAGAATTGCACGCAATTTTACTACACATCTTGTATTATATCATCATATATTGTGATGTTTGTGCAAATAGTTCATTGCATTTCAAGTAATGTTGATCAAATATGCAATTTGGTATGCATTTGAAATTTAAATAAATTACTAAATAAAATCATAAAAAAACAACACATATATATATATATATATATATATATATATATACTTCTTTAAACTCATATGCTCAGTAATAGTAGTAAATACAACTCACAATAACTGATATCTTACCCTTAGTCGTAGGAATCCTCCTTTGGCACCTGTTGACGACTGTGGGTCAATGAATCAAAGAGCGCCACACCACTGGTGACTTTCTCTCTCTCTCTCTCTCTCTCTCTCTGCTTCACTTGTTAAACACACTTCCCAATTGCCTTCAGGCCAATGGGCAGTTATTTGGGAGTGTACCCTTGCTGCTGCTCTTGGAATCCCACAAGTAGAGAAGGAGGGAAATGAGGAGATGAGTTGTGAGCCGTTTTTAATGTTTTTTTTATTGTATTTTTCTTTATGTCCCTACGGTAATCAGGCTCAACCTCACCTTTCCTTCATCACGGCACTTTCCCTACCTTTCCATAATATTTGTCTTCTGTAAGTTATTTATGGCAGCAGAGGAAGAGGGGGTGAAAATAATGTGTTCAGCAGGGAAAAAAAAGGTAATAAGACTGGATAAATACAAGAAAGAAAGCCAAGAAAAAAGTAATTTAGACTAAGAGTCAAAGGGGAGAGCTTATATTTAAGATCATTATGAGAACAAATGTAGCTTGTGACACCTTCACTGTTTACTTAAGACCCCTTTGTGTCAAGGTTGGTTATACTTTACACTGACAGGAAGTATGTGTCTAAATATATTTTAGAGGGATTCACATTTCTATTGGCTGGCGGGTTAAGGAAGGTGTTAGGTGGGGTTGTTTTTAGAATAAAAATTATGGTAGAAGAAGACAAAAAGTGCTATATTTTGGCTCATTTTATATTGTTCGTAATGGAATAGAAGAATCTCTCTAATTGTTCTGAACTCGTGTTTCAATGGCCATGGCAAGAGGTCTGCATGGATGTAACTCAACTTCCCGAAGCTGACGCCAGTGTGTGTTCTGGCGAGACATGCCACCCATTGGAATTTACGACCCCCTGCATCTGTGCTTGCGTATTAATCCAAGTAATGCGGAAATATAATTATGCATTGACTTTTACACACGAGTACAATCGTGACACAATACATATATGTATATATATATATATATATATATATATAATGTATGTATGTATGTGTATATATATATATGTATGTGTATATATATATGTAGGTATATATATATATATGTATGTATATATATGTATGTATATATGTGTATAAGTGTATATATGTATATATATATGTATATATACAGTATATGTGTATATATATATGTGTATATGTATATATTTTTGTATATATGTATATATATATACTGTATGTGTATATGTATATATGTGTGTATATATATGTATGTATATGTATGTATATATGTGTATATGTATATATGTGTATATATGTATGTGTATATATTTGTATATGTATATATTTTGTATGTATATGTGTACATATATTTATGTACATATGTATATATATGTGCATATATGTATATATCTATATATGTGTATATATATTTATATACATAGTGTGTATATTAGGGCTGTCAACCATAACGTATTAAAGCATGTTATCAATAAAAATTAATTATCGCGTTATCTATTATGAATGATAATAATAATCACTTTCGGGTTAGGCATAACCCGGAAGACATGCGCATTTGTCACACAGTCTGTGATCACGGTGCGAGACAGCCAATTTTACTTTAAAACAGAACTTTGGATAAAACTAAGGTAACTTGTCGGTATTGCAGTTTTATCATCGGTGCACATTTAGTATAAAATACCACCTTATTGCGAAACACGTGCTCGAGGACGGCACCGACAGTGTTGTCAACGCTCTTGGCGACTTCTTTTGTAAACAGCTACTTGCGACAAATCTAATGACTTTTCCTGGTGGGATTGGAGACTTGTTTGTGTCTTGGAGGCTCTGAGGTGAAAGCAAGCAGCAGTCACTGTCCTCAGCGAGCAGTGACTGCTCATTTAATATTCATGTTTTTGATGTAGTTTCTATTGCTCAGTCTCTGCAGTCACCTTGTTTTTCCATCTGCCCAGATTACCTGAGTGCTAACGAGGGGTGGGGCCAGGAGACACACCTGCAACAGTTTACCGCTGAGGGCTTTTTAAGTGGGCAGTTGCAGGAGGATGTGGAAGTGTCTTCAGCACATGGTTAGTGCGTCGACGTCACCTTCCTTCGCTACTGGATTACCTGCTGCTTGCAGAAAACATTGTCTTTCTCCTACCCTTGGTTTTTGGCAAGTAGGTTTTTGTTTTTGTGACTCCTCTGACATCCTCTGTGTCTCCTTTGGTCGTCCCTACTGCCACCCTCATTTAGACATTCCCTATTTTACTGGCTTTGGGCCAGGCATTTTGTTTGTTGGACTTTCTCTATTTTTACTGGCATTGTGCTATGCCTTGTGTTGTTATTTGGACTGTACCTGTTTTTCTGTTCTTGTGCTAGGCCTTTTAGTTGTTCGGACTATATTTTTGGATTGTACTTTGTCTCAGGTTGGACTTCATAAAGGCTTTTTCTTTTTTTACACCACTGCCTCACACCCTGGGTTCCTACTTTATACTACAAACTAGAGATGTCCGATAATGGCTTATTTGCCGATTTTTGATATTGCCCAAATCTTAATTACCGATTCCGAAATCAACCGATACAGATCTATGCAGTCGTGGAATTAACACATTAGTATGCCTAATTTTTTTGTGATGCCCCGCTGGATGCATTAAACAATGTAACTTTACCATGAATTGCTTAACGTGGACTTAAACAAGTTGGAAAAACGTATTCGGATGTTACCATTTAGTGGTCAAATGTACGGATTATGTACTGTACTGTGCAATCTACTAATACACGTTTCAATCAATCAATCAAAAGGTTTTCCAAAATAAGAGAACAACTTCAACTCCAGGTATGGAAAAAAGTGCCAACATGGCACTGCCATATTTATTATTGAAGTCACAAAGTGCATTATTATTTTTGACATGCCTCAAAACAGCAGCTTGGAATTTGGGACATGCTCTCCCTGAGATAATCCTAATACCCACTACAACTATGGGAAATACTATACTTTGACTTTCACAAAGTGTATTATTTTTTATTGTCTTTAAACATGCCTCAAAACAACAGCTACAAAAACAATGAAGGCACGCAGCTTCAGTCCAGAGTATACTAGAGCATACTTGCCAACCTTGAGACCTCTGAATTTGGGAGGTGGAGTTGGTGGTAACGGGGGGTGTATATTGTAGCATCCCGGAAGAGTTGGTGCTGCAAGGGGTTCTAGGTATTTGTTCTGTTGTGTTTATGTTGTGTTACGGTGCGGATGTTCTCCCGAAATGTGTTTGTCATTCTTGTTAGGGGTGGGTTCAGTGGGCTGTTGATCAAGTATGCATTGCATTCACTTATGTGTGTGTGTAAAAGCCACATATATTATGTGACACGCTGTTTGTATGGAGGAAAAGCAGACGTAACGACAGGTTGTAGAGGACGCTTAAGGCAGTGCCTTTAAGGCACGCCCCCAATAATGTTGTCCAGGTGGAAATTGGGAGGTTGAAACCGATACCGATAATTTCCGATATTACATTTAAAAGCATTTATCGGCCGATAATATCGGCAGGCCACCTGAGCCTGACTAAGCATACACAAATGCATGAATTCCATTGGGAAGCATGTCTCGCCAGAACACCAGCTCTAGGATTTTTGCAGCCCTAATCAATATTTTGTTTCGGTTTTTAATACTACAAGGGTTCTTGCTAAATATATTTCAGTTTTTACAGAAAACATTGTACTGCATATAGCTGCGGTTCTTAACTGAATTGTATTTTATTATTTGATGCAACAAGCAATTTTTTTTTTTTTTTGGTCATTGAAACCCTTTGTGTGCTATGTTTTATGATAGGTGAATTTTAATCTGTTTGTAACCTTGACTTGTTTTCAGTTTGTTGGTAAACCGTGATAATAATCAAATGAAGAGACAATTGTATAAAATCATGAGGCAAATATATCTATATCTATATCTATTAGAGATGTCCGATAATATCGGATTGCCGATAAATGCTTTAAAATGTAATATCGGAAATGATCGGTATCGGTTTCAAAATTATTGGTATCGGTTTCAAAAAGTAAAATTTATGACTTAATAAAATGCCGCTCTGTACACGGACGTAGGGAGGAGTACAGAGCGCCAATAAACCTTAAAGGCGTTGCGTGCCGGGCCAGTATCTACGGCTTTTCACACACACAAATGAATGCAAGCATACTTGGTCAACAGCCATACAGGTCACACTGAGGGTGGCCGTATAAACAACACAATTTTTAACACTGTTACAAATATGCGCCACACTGTGAACACACACCAAACAAGAATGACAAACACATTTCGGGAGAACATCCGCACCGTAACACAACAGAACAAATACCCAGAACCCCTTGCAGCACTAACTCTTCCAGGACGCTACAATATATACCCCCGAAGACCCCAACCCCGCCCACATCAACCTCCTCATGCTCTTTCAGGGAGAGCATGTCCCAAATTCCAAGCTGCTGTTTTGAGGCATGTTAAAAAAAATAATGCACTTTGTGACTTCAATAATAAATATGGCAGTGCCATGTTGGCATTTTTTTCCATAACTTGAGTTGATTTATTTTGGAAAACCTTGTTACATTGTTTAATGCATCCAGCGTGGCATCACAACAAAATTAGGCATAATAATGTGTTAATTCCACGACTGTATATATCGGTATCGGTGGATATCGGAATCGGTAATTAAGAGTTGGACAATATCGGAGTATCGGATATCGGCAAAAAAGCCATTATCGGACATCTCTAATATATATATATATATATATATATATATATATATATATATATATAATAAATAAATAAATAACTAGTGACATTTGGAGCCTAAGAGCAGGGTTGTCAAACTCATTTTCATCATGGGCCACGTCATAGTTACTGCATGACGTGGCCCATGATGAAAATGAGTTCGACAACCCTGCTCTTAGGCTCCAAATGTCACTAGTTGATAAAAATGTTATCAATGCGTAACAAATCGACCTGCCTTTCTGAAATGATTGTGGCCCTAAACAACCGCAAAAAGTGCCGGGACCTGGGCTTCGCATGTTTTTCTCCTGTAGACAGTTAACGAGATACTGATAAACAGCACCTCAGCTGGTTGAACCCAAGTAGTGTGCTCCATTGTGACTCGTTTGCTTCAACATGGCAATCACTTCCTCTCAACGTCCAACGTCACTTGGCAAGAAGTGACTGATTGATTGATTTATTAGTAGATTGCACAGTGAAGTACATATTCCGTACAATTGACCACTAAATGGTAACACCCCAATAAGTTTTTCAACTTGTTTAAGTCGGGGTCCACGTAATCAATTCATGGTACAAATATATACTATCATCATAATACAGTCTTCACACAAGTTAATCATCAGAGTATATACATTGAATTATTTACATTATTTACAATCCAGGGTGTGGGGTGAGGAGGGTTTGGTTGATATCAACACTTCAGTCATCAACAATTGCATCATCAGAGAAATGGGCATTGAAACAGTGTAGGTCTGACTTGGTAGGAAATGTACAGCGAGCAGAGAACACAGTGAGTTCAGATAGCATAAGAACAAGTATATACATTAGAAATACATTTGATTATTTACATTTGGTTATTTACAATCCGGGGAGGTGGGATGTGGAAGGGGGAGGGTGTTAGTCAAGGGTTGTAGTTGCCTGGAGGTGTTGTTTTAGTTCTGTTTTGAAGGAGGATAGAGATGCCCTTTCTTTTACACCTGTTGGGAGTACATTCCATATTGTTGTGGCATAGAAGGAGAATGAGTTAAGACCTTTATTAGATCCAAATCTGGGTTTAACGTGGTTTGTGGAACTCCCCCTGGTGTTGTGGTTATGGCGGTCATTTAAGGAAGTAGTTTGATATGTACTTCGGTATCAGTGAGGTGTAGCGGATTTTATAGACTAGGCTCAGTGCAAGTTGTTTTACTCTGTCCTCCACCCTGAGCCTTGAGGTCACTTCCTGTTAGTGGGAGAAGACTCAAAGAAAAAGCTCTGCCTCTTTTCAGTTGCAGAGGCACAGATTTGCTGAAAAAAGGTTAAAGTACCAATGATTGTCACACACACACTAGGTGTGGTGAAATGTGTCCCCTGCATTTGACCCATCCCCTTGTTCACCCCCTGGGAGGTGAGGGGAGCAGTGGGCAGCAGCGGTAGCCGTGCCCAGGAATCATTTTTAGTTATTTAACCCCCAATTCCAACCTTTGATGCTGAGTGTCAAGCAGGGAGGCAATGGGTCTCATTTTTAGAGTCTTTGGTATGACTCGGCCGGGGTTTGAACTCACAACCTACCGATCTCAGGGCGGACACTCTAACTACTAGGCCACTGAGTAGGTTAATTAGGTAAGGTGAATTAGAAGTGGCTGTAGCCTCTCAGTGAGCGGCCCCACTGCGATTCAAAGCGGTTGCTTGGCAACCCCAAGCCATACGGAGATCAATCTTTAACAGTTTTAAAGTGTTTTTTTACCAAACAGAGTGATCTTGTTTGACGGGCTGACACCTGGAATTGAGGTCTGAGCCGCGCAAGGTACAACATTGTTGAAATATACAAGTTAAAAGTGCCACAAGTCACTAAAGATGCAACCGCCATCAGTGGGCTGCTATAGCAACGATGCCGAAACCCAGGCTACGTAACCTGTCTCAAAGCCCGGAACCTTTGGTCTCCTCCAAATGTGTTTCTGCAAACAGGATTTGAAGGGAAGCAGGACATCACATTAGTCTTACAAAAAATAGATCACCCAAATTCAAAAGTGGACAAATTATAGACAACCTGCAATCAACCATGCAAGCAGATGTGGTAGGTCTAAGATCAGATGTGTCAAGTCTAAGATCAGATCAGAAAGCAGTTATGGCATGCCTGTAAGTACATGTAGAAAGCCTGCAAACTCAGAATAACAGCTGCAAAAGGGAGTTTTGTGATCTCAAAAATAAAGTGCCCCAACAACCCCTCTCAGGGTTGTTGGGGCGCTGGAACCTTCCATGTGTTAATAAATGTCCACTTCAAATAAATATGAAACTGCATCCACTTCCTCTTGTTGCTTCGCATTTGACGTAAGCCTTTTGGACCACATTAAAAGTCGTCATGCCTTTTTAGATTTACCACTAAATAAACAATTCCTTATTTTTTTGTAAAGAAGCAATAGGTTAGAATTAGCTTTAAATTACAATTGTGTAGATGTCGCAATGCTGCTGATGGCTTCATAGCGTCAAAAATGAAACTTGTCCTCTTCACTTTCTCCCACAAGTGTACACTTACTATGATGTAGAACAGGGGGAGGGAACCTATGGCTCTCGAGCCAGATGTGGCTCTTTTGATGACTGCATCTGGCTCTCAGATAAATCTTAGCTGACATTGCTTAACACGATAAGTAATGAATAATTCCGCTGGTAATCACAGTGTTAAAAATAACGTACAAAATATAAAACATTCTCATGCATTTTAATCCATCCATCCGTTTTTCTACCGCACCTGTTCAAGAAGTCGCATTAATGGTAAGAAGTATTTTATTTATTATTGGTTAGCTTCAGAATAACAATGCTATTAAAAAGAATAAGAGACTTATTATACTCTAAAAAATAAATGTTGGTCTTACTTAAAAATGCACGCATTTAGCTGTATTCAGTGTTAAAAAATATTATATGGCTCTCACGGAAATATATTTTAAAATATTTGACTTTCATGGCTCTCTCAGCCAAAAACGTTCCCGACCCCTGATGTAGAACATGTTAAATGCATACATTTTTGTTTTGGTTGTGAGAAATCCAACTTCCTCATCTCTCAAATAAACGCAGTTGACTAAATCCTGGCCTTTGTGTGATTGGATATATTCCAAACTTCTATCTACAAAAGTAATTTTAATATGATTTGATTTTGTTACTGTCGACATTTTTGTCTCGTTTTTATTTGCTGAGTAAAATGTCAGTTCATTGTTGTTATTGTCTTAGTCAACGTGCATTTGTTTTTGATTCAGTATCTTAATTTATTCACGTTGAAATAGGTTGTTGACGATAACTAGGACGAAAATTATTAGTCAACAAAATTAACACTGGTCAGTTCTCATATCAATTCGTATTTGGAAAAAAGAACAAACCGGTGGATTAGCAGCAAATTTTTTAGTTGTTAGTTTATAAGTTACATGACCTGGGGATAGGTTGATTGGCAACACTAAATTGGCCCTAGTGTGTGAATGTGAGGGTGAATGTTGTCTGTCTATCTGTGTTGGCCCTGCGATGAGGTGGCGACTTGTCCAGGGTGTACCCCGCCTTCCGCCCGATTGTAGCTGAGATAGGCTCCAGCGACCCCAAAGGGAATAAGCGGTAGAAAATGGATGGATGGATGACCTTACAAAGCCAACAGTGAGGTCTTAAGAGGCATACAGCTTATAATTGTTGTTAATTATTTTTTTTATTTTTTTTAATAAATATTCTATAAAATGTAACAAAATAAAATGTGGAAATTACGCAAGAATGTCAAATTTCCAAAACTTTTAAGACCCTTTGTCATTTCCGTAAAAATATATAATGTGAATGACTAAGTGAAATTCTGGTTAGGGGAAAACATGCAGCTTTTCTCTGCCTACAACCGAATATCTACAATTATGTGGCAAATGGGCGCAAACATTTTACCAAAGAAGAATCTTGATAAACATGTTAAAAAAATTAGAAAAATTAGATAATCTTATTCAATTCTGAGTTACAACTTATTTAACTATTTATAGAGAACTTAATTATTAATGACTTTACATTGTGTACAAATTGAGAACAGGAAATACAAAAATGTATTAGTCATTACTATGAAATGGAAAAGGTGTAGGATATCACGCCATTAACCATAAACCACATTAACAGTATTATCCCTGCATGGCTGTCACAAATAGAATCACAGGTAAACACAAAGAACATCAATTATGCTGATGAAAAACATTTACATATCATATTGCACATATTAGATAGCAGTAGAGCAGCTTATTTTAAAGTGAACACCTGTTTCATGAGCAGGAACTGTCACTCTGTCCCCAGCTGGCTCTTGACAGGTAGCGTATGCTAACTTTATCTCAAAAATGAGCAGGTGACAGCTGACAGGATGCTGATGAAAACCATGGCGGGGAGTCTAACAAGGCTAGGAAAGAGCAGTGAGGACATTACTACATTATTAAAAGTATTGTAAATGCATACACGATAAGGCGAGAAAGATGCCACTTTAAGGGGCTGTCTGTATATTTAGAAACTAGTTGAGACAGCCGAATGCTGCATAATGACACAATTATTAGCAAGAATACTGTACACTTAAAAAACCCAAAACCAGTGAAGTTGGTATGTTGTGTGAATCGTAAATAAAAACAGATTACCGTACAATGATTTGCGAATCCTTTCAATTTATATTCAATTGAATAGACTGCAAAGACAAGATATTTAATGTTTGAACCGAGAAACACGTTTTTTTTTTTACAAATAATCAACTTAGAATTTAATGACAGCAAAGTTGGCACAGGGGCATTTTTACCACTGTGTTACATGGCCTTTCCTTTTAACAACACTCTGTAAACATTTGGGAACTGAGGAGACACATTTTTTTAAGCTTTTCAAGTGGAATTCTTTCCCATTCTTGCTTGATGTACAGCTTAAGTTGTTCAACAGTCCGGGGTCTCCATTGTTGTATTTTACGCTTCAAAATGCGCCACACATTTTCAACGGGAGACAGTCTAGCTGGCCTGCCTGACGCTGTTGTAACATGTGCAGAATGTGGCTTTGCATTGTCTTGCTGAAATAAGCAGGGGCGTCCCTGAAAAAGAAGTTGCTTGGATGGCACATATGTTGCTCCAAAACCTGTATGTACCTTTTCAGCATTAATGGTGCCTTCACAGATGTATAAGTTACCCATGCCTTGGGCACTAATACACCCCCATACCATCACAGATGCTGGCTTTTGAACTTTGCGCCAGAACAATCCAGATGGTTCTTTTCCTCTTTGGTCTGGAGGACACAACGTCCACAGTTTCCAAAAACCATTTGAAATGTGGACTCGTCAGACCACAGAACACTTTTCCACTTTGCATCAGTCTATCTTAGATGAGCTTGGGCCCAGCGAAGCCGGCGGCGTTTCTGGGTGTTGTTGATAAATGACATTCGCTTTGCATAGTAGAGTTTAAACTTGCACTTACAGATGTAGCGACCAACTATGGTTACTGACAGTGGTTTTCCGAAGTGTTCCTGAGCCCATGTGGAGATATCCTTTACACACTGATGTCGCTTTTTGATGCAGTACCGCCTGAGAGATCGAAGGTCACAGGACTTGCCGCTTACGTGCAGTGATTTCTCCAGATTCTCTGAACCTTTTGATGATATTACGGACTATAGATGATGAAATCCCTAAATTCCTTGCAATAGCTGGTTGAGAAATGTTGTTCTTAAACTGTTCGACAAATTGCTCACGCATTTGTTCACAAAGTGGTAAACCTCGCCCCATCCTTGTTTTTGGATGACTGAGCATTTCATGGAAGCTGCTTTTATACCCAATCATGGCACCCACCTGTTCCCAATTAGCCTGTTCACCTACTCAGTGGCCTAGTGATTAGAGTGTCCGCCCTGAGATCGGTAGGTTGTGAGTTCAAATCCCAGCTGAGTCATACTAAAGACTATAAAAATGGGACCCATTGCCTCCCTGCTTGGCACTCAGCATCAAGGGTTGGAATTGGGGGTTAAATCACCAAAAATGATTCCCGGGCGCGGCCACTGCTGCTGCTCACTGCTCCCCTCACCTCCCAGGGGGTGATCAAGGGTGATGGGTCAAATGCAGAGAATAATTTCACCACACCTAGTGTGTGTGTGACAATCATTGGTACTTTAACTTTTAACTTTTTTCACCTGTGGGATGTTCCAAATAAGTGTTTGATGAGCATTCCTCAACTTTCTGAGTCTTTTTTGCCACTTGTGCCAGCTTTTTTTAAACATGTTGCAGGCATCAAATTCCAAATGAGCTAATATTTGCAAAAAATAAAGTTTTCGAGTTTGAACGTTAAGTATCTTGTCTTTGCAGTCTATTCAATTGAATATAAGTTGAAAAAGATTTGCAAATCATTGTATTCCGTTTTTATTTACGATTTACACAACGTGCTAACTTCACTGGTTTTGTACATGACACTAGCTCCCTAAAGTTTTCTTCCTTGTATATATTACTAAAAGGCATTTGGAATCCTTTTCGAAGTATTTTATTTATTCCCCCCCCCATTTAGTATTTGTTTGGGTGGCTGAAGGACTTTAGATGGAGCAAGTTGATTCCCACTGCAGAAAGCATGATGACAATAAGAATGCTTCATGGCAAATAAGAAAAATAGTTCATCCACAAGCAGATACTTTCCAGGAAACATATTGGTCTCTGTTAGAGAACATGTCACACTCACAGCAAGGTGACGAATCTTCTAAATGATACATGTTTGCACTCCTTCCATCCAGTAGGCGTTGTCGAACACTGCACACCAAAGCCATTCTAAAAAATAATGCATTTAGCAGTGTATTCTTCTGCCTATCACACATTTAATTCCACTGATCAATAGAAATAAAGAAAAAAGGTATGCAACGCAAATGTAATTTTATTTATGAACATTACTGTCAGACTCAGCCCCCTTTTTTATTTGAGTTGGTGTGCTTGCTCAGTGGAAGAAGTAATTCATCGTGCACGCCTTCACACCTGCTGGAAAGCTTTGGGTTTCATCCCCTTGTCTTCTACGCGCCAAGGTAAATCGCTCCAGTGGGGCCGCTGCCCCTCACATAAACCTCGTTATGACAACCATATGTGAGAACACCCAGCTACTCTATACCCGATGAATTTCAGCATCCGTCTGTGTGCTCCACCATAATTAACATGACATATCAGCTTTCCTGCCAAAAGTTGCATTGTTTATTGCTGTTTGTTTGCTCAGAGCATCTCTATTATGTGCAGCAAGGTGTCCTAACATCTGCTATCGTGCATGGAAAATGGTCCAATTGCTTAGTGCACATGCCCGGACTTCTTGCACAAAGTAGGAAGAATCAACCAAAATTGTCCATGTTTTGCACATATGTATGTTTCTTAAAGGGGAACTGCACTTTTGGAGGGAATTTTGCCTATAATTCACATTACCTATTTAAGACAAGCACACGTGTGTTTCGGTCTTTTTTTCTAACTCTTAAATAATGCGAGCAAAAGTCCGCTTAAAATGGAGCCTATGGGAGACACTCTGTTCTGCCTATAAAGCGCTTAAAAAAAACATACAAACACTTCCATCAAGGTTTTTTTGTTTCGTTTTAAAAAAAATATTTTTTAGCGTTTTAGCGAAGAAATATCCATAAATTAGCTGCATTGTCTTATATCAGGGTTCAAAGGGTAGGGAAAAACAAGTAGTGGTTTATAGTCCAGAGTTTACGCTATACACCAGGGGTGTCAAACTCAAATACAGAGTGGGCCAAAATTTAAAACTGAACAAAGCCGCAGGCCAAGGTTGAACAAATTAACCTTTTAATAGGGACCCAAACAAGTTTTGCATTGAATATTGAACAAAAAAGGCTTATATAACTTTATAGTGACATGCAAAATCGAGTTTCAAATAATAATAATAATTATTTATTTATTTAAATAAAAATGGAATGCCTCGTTTCTATTTGCAGCCTTCTGAGGTAAATATCAACATTAACTTTTTCCACAGGCTAATAAATTTGAAAAAAAAATAACAATGAATAAACCAACCATTTAGGACTTTAAACTGCTCAGTTTGCAACACACTGATCTAATCTGATGTGCCTAAGCCAGATACCTGTCATCTTTTCTGGGATGCTAGTTCATTAATGTCGGGGCTCAGGCTTTGAGCTGAGCCAACCTTCATTATCGAACGAAGGTGTTCATCAGTCATTATATCTCGTCCACCCAGACCACAGTCTTGGGGGCGTGCCTTAAATGCACTGCCTTTAACGTACTCTACGAGCTACCGTCACGTCCGCTTTTCATCCATTCAACCATCGTTCAGACCCAGTCACAAGATATGTGCGGCTTCTGTACGCACACACGAGTGAATGCAACGCATACTTCATCAACAGCGATACAGGTTACACTGAGGGTACCAGTATAAAAAACATTGACACTGTTAGAAATATACGCCACACTGTGAATCCACACAAAAACAAGAATGACAAACACATTTCGGGAGAACATCCGCACCGTAACACAACATAAACACAACAGAACAAATACCCAGAATCCTTTGCAGCACTAACTCTTCCGGGACGCTACAAAATACACCCCCGCTACCACCAAATCCCCCCCCCACACACACACACACACCTTGTATATAAATAAATAGATTACTGTACAGATAAATATATTGCACTTTTTCACATGCGTCCACGTTTATGGATGTATGTTATATTGTCTTTTTTATTCCAGCGAGTTAATCCATTTTGGGGGGAGATGAGGGGATAATTTAATTATGATGCGTTCAAGAGTCTTACGGCCTGAGGGAAGAAGCTGTTACAGAGTCTGGAGGTTCTGCTTCGGAGGCTGCGGAACCTCTTTCTGGAGTCCAGTTTATAATGTAGAATAAACTTTTTTACAAGCTCCGGAATTAAGGAATTATTCTGTGTTATATGTGTTTTATGTTGCACGATATCTGTGTTGGCCCTGCGATGAGGTGGCGACTTGTCCAGGGTGTACCCCGCCTTCCGCCCGATTGTAGCTGAGATAGGCTCCAGCGCCTCCGCGACCCCAAAGGGAATAAGCGGTACAAAATGGATGGATGAATGGATGGATTGCACCAAGAAAAAAATCCTACTTTGTGAAACCGTTCTCAAACAATGGCAATAAAAACTATTCTGATTCTGAAGGAAGCTAATGACGTCAATATAGCAACATAAGGAAGTTAGCTCTCTGTGACAATGTGCTGCTGAAAATAGGTCCTTAACGTTAGCACTTATATTAACAAAATCACTTATACTTGGTCCATATTCAGGTCAAGAAATGTAAATGTCTTATTGTTGGCGGTTTTGAAAGGTTATGTTGAGGGCATTAGAGGCAGTAGAGGACCTCCCATTGACTCCATTCTAACATTACTTTTATTTAGATTTATTTACGAGTTAAAATGTATTAAAGAAAGAAAAACGTATTGATTGTGAATTATTGGCAAAATCAAAAAAAAAGTGCAATTCCCCTTAAGTCAGTTATTGTAGAAACAGAAAGCATTTTTATTAAACTATTTACAACACTGCACTACAATTACTATATTGTTAAATTTGCCATCTTCTACTGGGGCTGATTGCAGGCTTCCTGTATAAGGCATCTGTTTATGCGCCATGAAGCAGCAGAATGATAAAATGATCTAAATATTGCCACCAGCTACTCAGCACATGACAAAATCTCCATGTTATTACTCAAGTAAAATCAAAAATGCCTATGTATAATAATTATAATATACAGTTATTTCCATTCTTTGTAAACATGAAAGAAATGGGCTGACATGTTTCCAGCATGTTTACATGGAAACAACTTGATTAGATTTAAAGGAAACACATACAAAGATCTTACATGTTTACATTTGCTGAATGCCTCAAAGGGTGCTTTTTTATAAACATTTTAAATGTGTGTGTGCCATCACATCAGAGGACGGAGAGTAGATAAAGACAAACAAGACCATATGGCTGCTCTGCTGAATTTTTCCTTTATGTGCTCAGCTGTCTTTCCATCAACGCACAGTCAATCATCAGTATCAAATTAATAGAACACAATTAGGGCTCACACTTCTCATATATTGAAAATAATTATACATTTTTAAGGCAACAACAAATATTAAATTGTACAAGGGTGTAACGGTACATTATAATGACGGTTTGGGTGCATACCATATTTTCCGGACCATAGGGCACACCGGATTATAAGGCGCACTGCCGATAAATGGTCTATTTTTTTTATCTTTGTTCATGTCTATCTGTGTTGGCCCTGCGATGAGGTGGCGACTTGTCCAGGGTGTACCCAGCCTTCCGCCCGAATGCAGCTGAGATAGGCTCCAGCACCCCCCACGACCCCAAAAGGGATAAGCGGTAGAAAATGGATGGATGGATGTTCATATATTAGGCGCACCGGATTATAAGGCGCATTAAACAAGTCTTTTTTTTTTTATTTCTAAATTGAAAACACTATCTTGTGGTCTACATAACATGTAATGGTGGTTCTTTGGTCAAAATGTTGCATAGATTATGTTTTACAGATCATCTTCAAGCCACTTTCTGACAGTCTCTTCCGGATGCGCCGTTTTGTGGGCGGTCTTATTTACGTGGCTCACCTTCGGCAGCGTCTTCTCCCCGTCATCTTTGTTGTAGCGGTGTAGCGTGCAAGGACGGGAGTGGAAGAAGTGTCAAAAGATGGAGCGAACTGTTTTAATGACATTCAGACTTTACTTAAATCAATAACGGAGCAGCATCTCCTCAACTGGAAACAACAACACCGGAAATGTGTCCCGTGAAAAACCGTCCGACCGGAACTCTGTAATAACTGAAGTTCCTTGGGTGAATAATGTAAACTCACTACACCGGTATGTTTTAGCGCTTTCATAGCGAGTTTACTGACAGATATAAGTAAGAACTTAACACTACTTTGTATTAGAAATGGCAACAGCGGAGGATGCATGTCCCATAACAAGAAGATAGAGAAAAAGAAGAAACTTATCAACTAAGGCGGACAATTTTTCAGGCATTATGCAGATCCCAAATACAGATCAGCAGGTACCAGAAGGTAAGAAAAGTTGCTTTTACATAATATTGCGAAACAAAACGCCAGATATGTCTTACCTTATACACACACCATAATAATACTTGTATATTGATCCTTCAAGTGGTGCGGCTTCATAGCTTACCAAAGTCGTACTAAAACATTTTGATAGATTTTTGAGCGCCGTGTGTAATGTTCTATATTTTCAATGGAACATATAAAATGTTGGTGTTGTTTACTTGAGTCATATTGCAGTCCACACGTATTTCTTATGTTTGACTGCCATCTACTGGTCACACTTATCATTACACCATGTACCAAATAAAATAGCTTTGGGGTGGGTGAGCTCAACCAAACTTATTCCTTACATTAGGTACACCAGGTTATAAGGCGCACTGTCGAGTTTTGAAAAAAAAAAGGATTTTAGGTGCGGCTTATAGTCCAGAAAATACGGTACATCGCTTTTAAATTATAGGTTTGGTTCATTTTTGGTACAGTAAAGTAACAAAATGCAAAACTTTTTCGAAAACATTTCTCTTATCTTACAATGCAGTCAAATGTAACCGTTTGAAAGATCTAACTCATTATTTTTAGGAAATTCAAAACATTATTTGTGCAGCATTAATAGCTCCAGCTTGTAGCTCCGTTCCCTTGATGCCTTCGCTAGTTTCAGTGAACTGTGTGAAAAATTTGACCTACCAAAATCTCACCTATTTCGATACTTTCAGGTTCGTAATTTTGTTAAATTAAATAGTTTCTCTTTCCCTAATACTCCACCTAATTCGCTAATTGACTCAATTTTAGATATTCCCACAAATCAGAAAGGCCTAATCTCCAAAATCTACATCTTAATATCCCAGTTTGGTAAAACGTCTCTTGATAAAATCAGAGGGCGTTGGGAAGAAGAGCTTGGCAGATCTATAGATGATGGAGATTGGGATTCTGCCTTAACCCAAATTAATAACAGTACATCCTGTTCAAGGCTTAATTTAATACAATTTAAGGTTGTCCATCGTATTTATTTTACTAATTCCAAACTCTCCAAAATATACCCCAATATCTCGGATACTTGTAACAGATGTTACATGTCACCTGCAAATATGACGCACATGTTTTGGTCTGGTCCCCATTTGCTGGATTATTGGACAACTATTTTCAAACACCTTGCTAAGGCATTGGATTTAAATCTGACACCATGTGCAGAAATGGCTATTTTTGGGACGGTATCAGATCCCCAAATAAGGAGAAAATGTAAGGATAGTATCGCCTTTGCATCCTTATTAGCACGTAGGAGAATTTTGCTGGAGTGGAAGTCACCAGTCTGCCCCAAAGCCTCCTTATGGCTTAAAGACCTTATGATGTATTTAGATCTGGAGAAAATAAAGTTCAATCTTAGGGGGGCACCTGGGAAGTTTTATTCTGTTTGGGGCTGTGTGGTTGACTACATAGCTAAATTAAAGACGCTACAGGACACATGAAAAGTTCACCTTTCATAAACCAGCTTCCTTTTTGGTAGTTATTTTTTTTGTTTTGTTTTTTTTAATTTATATTTATTCTGGGTGTATATTTACTATCTGCCTATGTTGAGAAGAAAGTGATGTACTAATTATTTTCCATTTGTGACTGTACCTTTAACTTACTGTATGTAGGACCTGGGGGGGTGGGGGTTATGTGTGTATGGGGTATGTGTCGGGTTGTTGTTCTTGGAAGTGGGTGGGAAAAAAAGGGGAAAATGTGACTACTGTTCTATTGTATATTGTAATACCTGTCAAATTTAATAAAAACATTTATTAAAAAAAAAAAATGTAACCGTTTGAAAGATCTAACTCATTATTTTTAGGAAATTCAAAACATTATTTGTGCAGCATTAATAGCTCCAGCTTGTAGCTCCGTTCCCTCGTTGCGTCAATTTACACATGTTTACTTTTGTCTTCTCACAGGAAGAAAAATGACTTTGGTTGCAGTCACAGTTCAGCAAAGCCGGTAGAAGATGAATTCTAAAACTATAGTATTTGTTAGTATTTTTATTTTTCCAACAATGAAGAAGTAAATCAGGGAGGGTCAATAAATCCTTGGTCATATACCTGTGGTTATCGATACTGCATGTTCTCAGTTTAACATAATGGCCTTATTTTTATTTTATTTTTTTTAAATAAAAAAATAATGGCCTTATTTAAGACAGTCGATGTTTGTTATGGTCAAAGGCATCGAAGTAGGGGGTTAGTGGGGATGTGGTTCCGGGGTCCCTGGTCTTTTGCAAAGTTTGAAGATTTGTTTTCTGCCATTTAAATATATCCATCCATCCATTTTCTACCGCTTGTCCCTTTTTGGGGTCGCGGGGGGTGCTGGAGCCTATAAGTTATAAAAAATGTCATAAATACAACATAAAGTTAATATATCCGTGAAAGTTCAATAATAAAATAGCTTGAATCAAAAACTACTTATACCCATTTCAAAAATAGGAAAAGGATGGCTGGATGGATGGTTTGTTCCACTTGAATAGTGGCAAACACTTTACTCAACACAGACGTCAAAACGTCATTAAAGCTTACCTTTGAGCATTCACACACAGCACAATATATTTGTGGCAGCATAGGAGAAAGTTATGTGCAAGTTTCACTTTTGCATCTCATTGCCTATAACTGTATACCAGAACGTTCGAAGACCCTCAAAGTTAGAAAAGGAGGCGTCACAAGTTTTTAACGACTGGGGAGACTTAAAGTAGAACTGCACTTTTTTTTCTAAATGTTGTCTATCGTTCACAATCATTATGAAAGACAAGATGACGGATGTATTTTTTCAATAAAAGTACTCTTACAATGGAGCCAAAGCAGAGGTGTCAATGGTTTTCAAAGACAAGGAATACTTAATAACTCCCAGGCGACGCACTAATAATCATCTCATCAACAACCACGATGTATGATTTGAAATACCCACTGATGATGATCCTTTATCAGGTAATCTCTACTTTACACTCTAAAGCTAAGGAAAACTTTATAAACGTTATACTTATAATCATATTTATGTGAAAAATTAGTTTATATCAGGGGTCCCCAAACTACGGCCCGCCAGCGTCCAAAATCCGGCCTGCGGGAAGTCTCAAGGTAAAAAAAAAAAATTATATATATATATATATATATATATATATA
The DNA here is from genome assembly GCF_033978685.3 of Nerophis lumbriciformis. Classification (NCBI taxonomy): domain Eukaryota; kingdom Metazoa; phylum Chordata; class Actinopteri; order Syngnathiformes; family Syngnathidae; genus Nerophis; species Nerophis lumbriciformis. The sequence goes on from NC_084566.2 coordinate 19,263,110, forward strand.
TATAGCGGCTAGGAGACACAGAGTAACAAGCGGTAGAAAATGGATGAGAAAGGACTATATATGTATATGTGTGTGTGTATATATATATATATATATATATATATATATATATATATATATTTTGTCCTTTCTCATCCATTTTCTACCGCTTGTTACTCTCTGTGTCTCCTAGCCGCTCAGGCAAATCATATTGTCTAAAAATGTATTTTCCCATCAATAAAGTGACATCATCGCGCTTGTATGTATGTATGTATGTATATATATGTATGTGTGTGTGTGTGTGTATACATATATATATATATATATATATATATACAGTGTTGGGACTAACGCGTTACAAAGTAACGCGTTACTGTAACGCCGTTAGTTTTGGCGGTAACTAGTAATCTAACGCGTTATTTTTTTTAATTCAGTAATTTAGTTACCGTTACTACATGATGCGTTACTGCGTTATTTTACGTTACTTTTGATGTAGTATCGGCTAGAAACAGAAGCGCTGCGGTGTCGTTCTTCTGAATCTTCCTCTGTCACAAGCCGGAGAGAAGAAAAGAGGCGCGGTCTATGTGTGTGTGGGTGTGGGGGAAAAATGTTGTTGGCACGTTCAGTCCACACACATCGTGGTCATGGCGAGCGGAGTAACGGAGGAGCTTGAACGCCCCCGCCATTGAATCGGTGTGTTTATAAGTGCAGACTCGGTTGTGCAAAACGAGGATTTTAAACACATGCTGAACGTGCTTGAACCACGTTACGACATCCCGTCGCGCACCCACTTCAGCAATAAGATTGTGCCAGATCTTTATGAGCAGGAGAAGAAAAAAGTTGTGGATGAACTATCCCGAGCATCATCTGTTGCGCCATGACAGACGGGTGGACGTCCAGCGGAACTATAAGCGCTCACTTCATCACAGCAGACTGGGAGATGAGAAGACACGCCCCCTCTACGAGAGTCACCTTGCGCAGGTACTGACACAAGCAGTGGAGGACTGGAAGATAAAGATATCCCAGTCACACGTGATAATGCCAAAAATCTAATAATTACAGAGAATGAGGCAGGACTGGGACCACAGATAGGTGCTTTGCACATTTAGTGAATTTGGCATCACAGAAGGGAATCTCAGTCAATAGGATGGAGCGCCTCTTTGGGAGGATCAGGAAGGTTTCTTACTTCCACCCAAGCACAACAGCTGCTCATGTGCTTAAGACAAAGCAAGAAATGCTCAAGCTGCCTGCTCATACATGATGTCCCAACGAGGTGGAACTCCACTTATGATATGTTGGAGCAGCAGGCAGCTATATACTCTGCATTGACCCACAACACCCTGAAGACAAATGTCACCCTGTCTGATGATGATGTGAGAGTGGCAGGTGAGGTCCTCCAGGTGCTTAAACCCCTCAAAAGTGTTCCATCTCTACTGAGCACTGAAACTTCACCATCTGTGTCAATGATCCTGCCACTGAAAACAAGTATTCTACAATCCATGGCTCCAAGTGTGGAAGACAGCAGCATCACTCCAGATGTCAGGCTTTATTTCACTACCTATGTTTCAAGGAAGATGATGTGCCTTCTTATGTTGCACTTTAACTTGTTTTTTATTCATGGTCATTGGTCCAAGTTTAAAGAAAGGAGGAATGCCTTTTTATGTTGCACTGTTTTTCATTAATTATGTTAAAAGGAAAATAAAAATGTATGTCAAGTTGATCAACAGATTGTATTATTCTCCAGTGCAATAACAGTACTGAAATGAAGGCAAAAAGGGCATTAATGGGAGCTTTAAAAAAAAAAGAAGAAAAAAAGAAGTAACTAAATAGTTACTTTTCACAGTAACGCATTACTTTTTGGTGTAAGTAACTGAGTTACTTTTGAAATAAAGTAACTAGTAACTGTAACTAGTTACTGGTTTTCAGTAACTAACCCAACACTGTATTATATATTATATGCAGTGTTGGGTTAGTTACTGAAAAGCAGTAACTAGTTACAGTTACTAGTTACTTCATTTCAAAAGTAACTCAGTTACTAACTCAGTTACTTACACCAAAAAGTAATGCGTTACTGTGAAAAGTAACTATTTAGTTACTTCTTTTTTTCTTCTTTTTTTTTTTTAAAGCTCCCATTAATGCCCTTTTAGCCTTCATTTCAGTACTGTTATTGCACTGGAGAATAATACAATCTGTTGATCAACTTGACATGCATTTGCATCACTGAACTCTGCTAAGCAATGTGGTCGACATACAACACACAAAGACAAAGATATGATACAAAGGCCAATTTGTTTCTGGCCAGAACAAATTGACAAAACTATTTTAAATAGCTGCAACATAACGTACATAAGTAACAAACAGCATAATAACAGCATAGATGTAAACCAAGAAAGGCACACACTACATACACAAAGCCTAACCAGGCATTTTCTTCCTCAAGTAATTTTGATACAAAATTGTGTCTGAAGCCCAGAACACTACACATTTCCCCAGTTTTAGTTTAGAGATAAGGAAAGATTGGCCTGGCCCACTAGCATCCCTCTTTATGTTTGTGAACGTTATAGTCTATACATTTAGAGTGATGTGATAATCAAACACTCTAGAAGTCTAGAATGAAAGAGTATATAAGAGAATTGACAGCAACGTTCCCTCTCAGGAGCGCGCCTGTGCAATTGCGCACTGCTCAAGCGTCCTCTGCGCACGGCAAATCTATGCCATGCACAAAATCAAATAAAAAAATAAGCGCATAACAATTTTCGACACGACAGAGAAAACCGTTTTCGTCATCATTGTTCAAATATTGTAACGTCTGTCGAGACGCTTTGAGGACATGAATTCCATCCATCACTTTACTGAGCAAAACTCTTTATTGTCGGCCATAAACACATCACCAAAACATTAGTAAAAAAAAATTATATCTAGCAAAAGTGGTCATTTTCTGCAGTACAAACCAGACCAAAAGCTACTTTGTTATATCAACAGCAGCCACTCGCTCTTTCTCACATGCGCCAACACTTGCACATATGGCACTTAGCCAGTGATGCGTTTACAGCCACACAAAAAGTCGGACAACTCCAACACCACACATAAAGTGTCATTCCAGGTCTTTACACTATGATTTACCAATCAAATGTGTGCTTATTCTAGTGTCATTTATTAGGAATCTTAATTTATAAATATTAATCATTAAATGCTGTTAGTATATTAAATAAATACTAATAAAAATATATTTTTTACAAACCGGAAGTTGCAGGAATGTACACATGATCCCCTGCTTACATCTCATTGTGCAACATGTGAATGTTTTAATGGGAACTAAATGCAATGTCTGAAAGGGGTAAAAACTATTTCCAAAGCAGGACCTCCACCCAGACAAACAATACAAGTACACAGTTCATGAAAAACAATATTTGTTGTTATTGTCATTGTAAGTGGGCCTAAACACTTATATTAGAAATGGAAATGACTGCTGTCATTTGATTATAATCATAAGAGAATGTTGTCTGTCTATCTGTGTTGGCCCTGCGATGGGTGGGGACTTGTCCAGGGTGTACCCTGCCTTCCGCCCGAATGCAGCTGAGATAGGCTTCAGCGACCCCGAAAGGGACAAGCGGTAGAAAATGGATGGATGGATGGAGATTGAACTTGTTACTTAGTCAGGTTTGGGACAGGTGTGCTGCTAGTGTAGCCACAGAGTGCACGTCTGATGTTGCTCACATGGGCTCCACTGAATGCTCAGGGAGTTTTTGCGTTTGCTCACACACATGAACAATTAGAGGGAACATTGATTGACAGAGTGTGTGTATCTTCAGCGGTGAATGATGAGCAGAGGCAGAGTTAATCCTTAAGTGGTGGTGGTGGAGGTGAAGTGGCATCAGAGTCTCTATCTCTCTTTACTAGCTTTGTCGAAGCATGTTGCTTATGTAGCTTGTTTCAGCAGATTTGAATTGCTGTTTTGGGCAGTAGATGGGATCTTTGATCCAAAGCACAATTTACATTTAACTAAAATGTTATTTTTTTTGTGCTCGACAAAAGAAAAGTAGTGAAAATATCTCCATGTTAGCAAACTCGACTTCTGGCTACGCCATGATCAGACACGCCCCCCCTCTCCTCCCTCCCCACACTCACACCCACACCCACACAGAGCGCATGTCTTTCTTCTCCGGCTTGTGACACAAGAAGAATCAGAACGATGACACAGCAGCGCTCCGATTAAACACACTTTATACTACATAAAAAGTAACGTAAAATAACGCAGTAACGCATCATGTAGTAACGGTAACTGAGTTACTGAATATAAAAAATAACGCGTTAGATTACTAGTTACCGCCGAAACTAACGCGTTACTTTGTAACGCGTTAGTCCCAACACTGATTATATGTATATATTATATGTATATGTGTATATGTATATATGTATTTATATTAATTACAGCTCGGCCAAATGTTTTTTAACCCAATGCGGCCGACGAAAAAAAAAGTTATTATTTTTGGACAAAAAAATAGGGATTAAGGGAGTTTATCTACTTAGGTTTGAGATATGTTAATCCCATCTTTAAAAAGTCAAAAACATAATTAAGTTGTGTACATATATTTTTGAGAGCTGGTTTCAACCAGATAATGCAATTAGTTTTTTAGTGCGTAAACATTCAAATTGTGTTTTTGGGGCAGCAAAGTTGGGTTTGGGGTGAGATGGGTGGCCCTTTGGGAGTCTTGTGTATGAGGGCCCAGGATGTGGTGCTATACACCCCTGCCATTTTCAGGGTCCGGACAGCTCATGTCAATTGTGCAAAGCCATAGTTCCAGCTAACTTCCTGTTTGGTAACAGAGGAAATGTACAATGCTTTTATGATAATAATGATGCATTAATTAAATCTTGTTAACCCTTTATGTTACAGTGTACACTACTGTCCTTCCTTAAACCCGATGAAAAACTGCCATTGTGGAATTATTTGGGACAAACATGAGGATCCCACAACCAAGAGTGCCAGTGGTCCTTACGAGTGTGAGTTTAATCACAGATGTTACATTTCCTCTCACTTTTTTCCTTCTAAAAAAAGAAATCAACCACTAAACTCAGTTGTTCAATTAGTCACTAAATAGTAAAATAAGATGGACTCAAGTTTAACTCCATTTTGTATGAATTGCATCAATGAATAGAGCAGCAATGCATAAATCTGTTGGGTCTGAATTGGTTTTAACTGCTACCCTTGGCTGAGCATAAGAGAAACCCACTTTACTAGACCCAGAAGACCTTCTGCTGTGAATACCAACACTTCACGTTTATGACCCATCTTTATGAAGTATCTTTCTCTGCAAGAGTGTGTTGAAACAGACATGAGTAGTCCTTGCAGTTTTCAGTGAATACTATTTTGCCGACATTGAAGATGAGGCGGCATCTAACATGAGGCAAGACATATCAAAAAATTGGTTGCCGTTTGTTTAAAAAAAAAAAAAGAAAAGGAAATGATAAACCTATGTGTCAAAAAAACCAACCCTTAGAAAATGGTCCAAGTTTGGCCTAAAGAGCTAATTCAGAAAGACACTCTGCAGCAAGGTCTGACAAAACTCTTTTAAGAACCCCTCTTAAAAGTGTTATTGTGGGTCCCTCCATGGTCCCCAAATGAGATTTGGAAGGTTTCTTGCCAAATAAAAAAACTACAAAAAAACACATTTTGTGAAAGGACCTAACAAAAGGGAGATCTGACCCTGCTGAGAAAGAGCAATTTCGGCTATTTTGGGTTTCTGTGGCCTCCTGGCCCTAAATTTTTTTATAGCGCTACCTGCAAACTTGCCAAATTAGGACCAAGAGGAATGCATAAAATTTCATATATACAGTACAGGCCAAAAGTTTGGACACACCTTCTCATTTCAATGCGTTTTCTTTATTTCCAAGACTATTTACATTGTAGATTGTCACTGAAGGCATCAAAACTATGACACCTGTGACGTGAAAACCATATCAGGCTATACCTCTTGAAGCTCATCGAGAGAATGCCAAGAGTGTGCAAAGCAGTAATCAGAGCAAAGTGTGGCTATTTTGAAGAAACTAGAATATTGAACATGTGAGCATGCAGTCAAGAAACAAACCACCTGAGTTTAAGACACAATTTATTGGGTGTGTACACAAAAAATAATACATGCTTAATCAGTGAAAGTAACAAGTTTAACTTGGACAAACATTTGAACAACCATCATAAAATGAAAAAGTGTGGTGCTAACAAGAGTGTCATACACAACAGTAGGTAGGTAGTGTGTTCCTTTTTAGTTATATTGTAAACCTTCACAGAAGGTGATAGACATCTATCATATGGGGGGCGAAAAAAAAGCATCTCTAACACAGCAAAAGTGGCACCAGTGTAGGTTGACAGCTCATGCATACAGTACATTGATTTAAAAATGTAAAAAAAAAATAACTTCATGTTTGTGCAGACACGGATTTAAAGTGAAAACATTCAGCTGATAAGACATTTTTTTTTTTGTAAAAATTACTTAATGGCAAAAAAACAGCCACACAAGGCCAGTAGAACCTACAGTAGCTTTTAAATAAATACAATCATAAAGTGCGCGTACTAGAAGACACTAAATTACATACACACATTTGATCTGATTTGACGGCAAAAATGAACACTAAAACTAAATGCCATGTGAATATATATATTATATATATATATATATATATATATATATATATATATATACACATATGTATAATTAATGTAAGGCAGCAGAGTGAGGATGTTTGAGAATGAACAAGAGCAGAAAGAACGATGCACATTCTGTATTCAAAGCAATGCTGCCACGCAAAGTGGAAACTATTACATTAATGCAGTGATTCTCAAACTGGTACTGGCTCTAGCTTAGTGGTACTTGAATAAAGGACAGTGTTTTATTTGCCTATATTCAAACAGTGTTACTGTTCAAACTGTGTAATATTACAGTGGCCAAACATATTAAATATACTTTTTAATGAATACTTAGGCCTACTATGGTGGTACCTGGAGAGCCAAGTGTTTTCTGAGGTGGTACTTTTGTAAAAAATAAATAAATAAATAAAAAATGTTTGAAAACCACTGCATTGATGCAACCGGCTTAAGAGGTCAGGATGACACGTGACAGCCTCATGTGGTATGACTTAAAACAGGGGTGTCAAAGTCAAGGATCTGGCCCGCAAATAATTATCTATGGCACCCGGGATGATATTCGATTAGTATTAGAACCGGCCCACAGGCCACAGCTGCCTGCTGATGTTTTGCACGCACTAATAGTTGGTGCTAGGAATTTTCAAAATGGCATCAAGTCATAAAAATGGGGTCCCACAGTACATTTTTGGGGTCCCACATTTATCATTTGTTTTGAAAACAAATGATAAATGTATGAATTATCCTGTTGTCTCACATTCTATATTGTGTTTTGGAAAAAGGTTGTCATAAACATTACTTAATTCATTAAAAAAAAATTATTCAAAAGAAAACAAATTTTTATGCATATGTAAATGTTTCAGTTATAAACATTCATTCACTTTCTTCTTTCCTGCATGGATCCAAACTTTACCGCTGCTGGTATTTTTTTCTATATTTTTATTGTAATATTTTCAGAATGTGTTTGTTCTATTTTGGGCCAAAGTAAGACAAAGAAAACAATCTGAAGTTGTTTTTAGTTGTTTAGTTTTAATGCCATGATTTTAATAGTCCGGCCCGTGTGCTAAAATGAGTTTGACACCCCTGACTTAAAAGGATATTTTACGATCATTTAGTACATTTTGGCTCATACAAAGACATTATCAGCCAGAATCCGACTGGTTTTGACAGGACGGGTGTACAGCTACAGGAGGCTTGGTCCGAGTGGCCACATTGGTGCCCTAATGAGGAACAAAGTAGTGTCAGAAAAACAAGTGGCTTCAACTACAGGTGCAAGGTTTGAGTCATGCCTCCCCCTTGTGGACAATTTGCACACATACCTCCACTACCTCAACTATCTGTTGGGGGCACACATGATGAACGTCGAGATCGGCACATGGTTTTCTGTCAAATAAAGAGTTATCATACATAATGGCAATGTCTGGGATATTTTGCATATCCCCTCCCCCTCTCTTAATGCAGAAACCATGTGACGCTTAGAGTCCATCATATCACTGTGCACACTACCTTGGTATTAAGTTTGTGATGAAGGACCGGGTCCGACAGCCAAGGGTGTCTAAGAGCCTCAGATGCTCCCATCCTCCAACTGGAGAGATAAGGACAGTGTTCTTAGAATGTCAGACTGAGCTGAGCGGAGGGCAGAAGAAGGTGATACCTTTTATTGACGACCAGTAGTCTGGAGATAAAGTCTTTGGCCTCTTCAGATGTGTCCACAAACTCCTGCTCCTCCAAATTCCACTGGCAGGCCAAGATGTTGTTGAGCGTCTCGTTGTCGTCGTCGCCCAGGAAAGGACAGAGGCCACTGAGACTAGCAGTCAGACACAAGCATGCATGTTTATTTCTCATTATTTGCGTATTTTATTATTGTTTTGAACTGGCATTTAAATGTCAAACAACTACTTCACTCAAATAAAAATTCTACCTTTTGTTATTGTTTTTGCTTTTACAAAAATAATAATGCATGTACCAGTCACACTAACTATGCAATTTATTGGACACCTTCTGGCCCTTAGAGTGCCCTTCTGCTCAATGAAATAGAAAATGGACGGAGAGAGTCGGTAGTGTTTTGTTGTTTTTTGGGGAGTGTTTTCTTATTCAGGGATTGTCTTTGTTGGCGTGGCGCAGTGGTAGAGTGGCCGTGCGCAACCCGAGGGTCCCTGGTTCAATCCCCACCTAGTACCAACCTCGTCATGTCCGTTGTGTCCTGAGCAAGACACTTCACCCTTGCTCCTGATGGGTGCTGGTTAGCGCCTTGCATGGCAGCTCCCTCCATCAGTGTGTGAATGTGTGTGTGAATGGGTAAATGTGGAAGTAGTGTCAAAACGCTTTGAGTACCGGTACCTTGAAGGTAGAAAAGCGCTATACAAGTACAACCCATTTATCATTTATCATTTATTTTGATTTTAAATTAGTTTTAAAATGTGTTTTACATTTTAAAATTTGGTGGAAAAATGCAAGACTTTCATTCTTACATTTTTCTGCAAAATAAAAAAAAAATATTAATGAATAAAAAGAATTGTAAAAAATTGATTTTTAAATTATTTTTTTTTAGGAACAATTAATTATCAAATATTTTCATTGAGAGAGTGAAAAAAAAATGTTTACGACCTTCTAACTCTAACCCATTAAAAGAGCCCTCGACACATGAATACCCTTTAGTAACCGCTACACAATATATATTTTTTTTATAAAGGACATTTTTAAAATGTAAGGTTTGTCTATAGTAGGTAACTTATATGTTGTTGGAGGGTAACCTCTTATAAAATGCTGCTTGAGGCTGAGCCAATCAGTGGCCACGATACTGAACAGTGCGCTCTGATTAGTTTTGGTATCATCTCATGGCCAATACTATTTTGGCATTGATATTTTTAGTTTTTTTTTGCCATTTTATGCTAATTTAGAACTAAAAATTATAAGATATTCTATAAAAACACACACTTTTAGCCATTTTATGGTAATTTAGAACCAACGATTTTTATATTTTCTATAAAAACACACACTAATGTATAGGTGTGTGTATGTATGTGTGTATGTATGTATGTATGTGTATGTATGTATGTATGTATGTGTGTGTGTGTGTGTGTATGTATGTGTATATATATATATATATATATATATATATATATATGTATATAGTATGTGTGTGTGTGTGTGTGTATATATATATACATACATATATATATATATATAATTTTTTTTTTTCTTTTTTTCTTTTTTTTATATCTGCAATGCGATGTGGTGAAGCTGCAAAATTTGAAGTGCGATGTGGCAAGGGACGCCTGTAGTGTTATTATGCATACTTACAGCATGTAGGTGATGACACCGAGGCTCCACATGTCTGTGTTAAATGAAACAAAGTCGTAGTTGATCACTTCCGGGGCCAGAAATTCCGGTGTTCCGAAATTTACTCGCAGCTTCTCCCTTGGTTTGTATCTAGTCGAGAGCATAAATATACGATTAGAATCGGCATCTAAATGTCAACAAACATTGCAGTGCAGATGTAAACACTCACATCCTGGCAAGGCCAAAGTCGATGATCTTGATTTTATTTGTGACTCTGCTTACACACAGGATGTTTTCCGGCTGCAATTTAAGAATAAATGTCCATTGGTTATAAAATACTGTAACGTGTGTGTGCATTGTTCAAAATACCTTTAAGTCCAAATGTAGGATGTACATTTTGTGCATGTGCTGCAGGCCCTCGCAGATCTGCCTGATGAAAACCACAGCGTCCAGCTCCATCAAAGTGTAGTTTTCATCAATGATTCTGTTAAAAAGCTCGCCTCCACCAACACTGCATGACAAAGAATAAAGGATCTCAGGGCACAGAATGCAAAAAAAAAAGATGTGCATGCGGAACCAATAAAATAAATAAGTGGGAACTGTCAATTTAAAGCTTTAAATAAATTACAAACATTGTTTTACCTTTACAGGTAAAATGTTCAATATTTGGATAAATACCTGAGCGTGATTTTATTGGGACGTAAAGGGGGACATTTTTTAAATGTCAGGTTTGTCTATAGTAGGTTTTCATTTCTTATAAAGTATATTTTAAAAAGGTAACATGTAAAATACCGTATCTTTTGGACTATAACTCAGTGCACCTTATTTACGGAATAATCCTGGTTTTGCTTACTGACCTCAAAGCTATTTTATTTGTTACATGGTGAAATGATAAATGTGACGAGTAGATGCCACATTACACACGGCGCTCAAAAATCAAAATGTTTTAGTACGACTTTAGTAAGGTATGAAGCTGCACCGCTTGATGAATTCTACTGTGCTTCAACATACGAGTATTAGTATGATGTGTGTATAAGTTAAGACATTATCTGGCATTTTGTTTCGCATTATGCAAAAGCAACTTTTCTTACCTTCTGGTACGTGCTGATCTGTATTTGGGATCTGTATAAGTCCTGAAAAATTGCGCGTGTCCACCTTTGTAGTCCGTGGCTACACCGTAGTCGATAAGCTTCTTTTTCTCTATCTTCTTGTTATGGGACATTTATCCTTCGCTGTTGCCATTTCTAATATAAAGTAGTGTAAAGTTCTTACTTATATCTGTCAGTAAACTCGCCATGAAAGCGCTAAAACATAGTGAGTTTACATTCACCCAAGGAACTTTAGGTATTAGAGTTCCGGTCGGACGGTTTTTCACGGAACACATTTCCGGCGTTGTTATTGCACTAGTGAGCCACGGATGAGAAGATGCTGCTCCGTTATTGATTTAAGTAAAGTCTGAATGTCATTAAAACAGTTAGCGCCATCTTTTGACACTTCTTCCACTCCCGTCTTTGCACGCTGCAATGCTACAACAAAGATGACGGAGAAAAGACGCTGCCGAAGGTGAGCCACGTAAATAAGACCTTCCAAAAAAAAGCGCATCGCGACTGTCAGAAAGCGGCTTGAAGATGATCTTGTAAAACATAATCTATGCAACACTTTCACCAAAGAACCACCATCACAATGTTATGTAGACCACAAGGAAGTGTTTTACATTTAGGAAAAAATAATAATAATATGACTCCTTTAATGCACCCTATAATCCGGTGCGCTTTATATATGAAAAAGGATCGAAAATAGACCATTGATCAGCAGTGCACCTTATAATCCGGTGCACCCTATGGTCCGGAAAATATGGCAAGTATTATTTAGTACCCATATACATTGTGATTAATTTAATTAGAGAGTGAAGATGTTGCAAAATGTATTTTGCTAAATGTATCAGAACCCCTTTACAGCTCTATTTTAAAAATGTTCATGAAATCCATCCATCAATTTTACAAACCGCATGGTGTGCTGAGAAATAGATGTGTAATGTTGAGATGTAAAAGATGGATCGTACTATTCAAGCACAAGGATGATGTCGTTCCTCGACTCATAAGCTGCATACAGTTGGATCAGGTTGGCGTGGTCAAGATTGTTCATAACTTGGATCTCGTTCTTCACCACCTCCTAGTAAAACACAGAGAGATGTTGAAAAACAAACACGACAAAAAAGCACGACAAGGTCAGCGTTACTTGGCTATGATGCCACACAATGCATCATCTCTTCTGGGTCAAATATTTCTCACCTCGCTCGGTAAAGATCCCCTCATGGCTTCTGTTGCCAAGTGTCTCCTGTTATACTAGTGTGTGCTAAAAACTGTAAATGAGCCTTTTGCTTTTTATATCGCGAGGTGTAGCTCTCTGTGTGTATCAAGCAGGACTAATCTATCATGGTGGTGTTGTGCACGAGGTGCCTATACCTTTTCTTTCTGGGCCCTGGCCTTGATGACCTTGGCAGCCAGCGTCAGACCGGATGAGTTTTCAACACATTTGTGCACTTGTCCAAAACGACCCCTTTTTGGAAAAGTAAAAAAAAAAAATCAGATGATGAAATATCCGTACATATACGATCTAATCAAGTGATGTTTATCGGTTTCTCATGCGTTAATACAAATACATGATCTCCTTCCGCATTAACCTAATCTGGCATTTCATTACATTGGAGCTCGCTTGTGCCTCCGCTTTGAAGATGGGGATTAACACTTGGTGATTAGCAACCAGCTGGCACCGGGGATACAGTTTCACATACCGTTCAGTCCGGCAATAAAAATAGACGCTTAAAGCTATGAAGCAGACCGCATCGGATGATAGCGTAGGGTCTGAGGGTGGGAGGTTATACAAGGCTTCTAGAACCTCGACAGAGTTGTGATTTATGAACGAATCATCATAATTCACCAAATTGAAAAAGATTTAATAAAATCATACTAGATTGAAAAACATCTCACCCGCCGAGAACCTCCTGCCAGTTGATGGTGTAGAAGTTGCTGATCTGGTTGGGCTTGGCCGACACGATGCGGTGACTAAACGGCGCTGCCGGAGGAGGAGCTGTATCTAAAGTGGGATGAAGACATAATCCGTGTTAAGAAATTATGCTGGAAGATTCTATTGTAATTGATTGTTAGAGTCTATCAGCGACAACGGAGCTTTGTAAAGGAGAACATGAAAAACTGAATTGATTAGGTTATCAGTGCATGCTAAGATGCTTTGATACTGTTGTGATTTAGATACCGTACAGCAGGCCTGGGCAATTAATTTGACTCGGGGGGCCAAATTTTAGAGAAAAAAATGTCTCGGGGGGCCGGTATATCTGATTTTTCGGAACACTAATACAAAACTTCATAATAACGTCTGATTGAATGCTAAAAACGTTACGCCAGACCGTCTTAGAAAACAAAATGGAATTATTAGTGATATTATTATAAGGGCTAATGCAGACAAACTATTTATCGCGGCACTGTGATCAGAGAGAGCTAACTAGCTTCTGTGGCTATGATGACATCATCGGCTGGTGAGCGGCTTTCTTGCCTTAGAGTTAGTGAAAGTTAATTGTAGATCATAAATAATCCCTCTCACCTTGATACAAGAAGGATGAGGACATAATCCGAGTGGTCAACTATGATGGCCAATTTAGACCCCGGAACGTAGAGCAGGCCTGGGCAATTATTTTGACTGTGGGGCCAAATTTTGAGAAAAAAATATGTCTGGGGGCCGGTATATCTATTTTTAGAAACACTAATACAAAACCTCACAATAATGTCTGATTGAATGCTAAAAACGTGACAGACCGCCTTAAAAAACGGAATGGAATTTAACATATTTCTACTGAATGAGACACCCAGAATGTACATGAAAAAAAAGAATGGGATTTACAAAATTAACTATGAACGATAAAACCTTGAATATTGACAACATATGAACGTCACACCCCCTCTCGATCGACATGTTTTACAATCAAGCGAAACGCAACAAAAATGCAACAGTGAAATATGAACGTAAAGGGTAAAAAAAAAACCCACCTACAATCTGATATATCTGACATATTTCTAAGCTTTAGGACTTTGTTGTAAAAATCTCCTTCCGCGTCTGTCCCTGACACCCGCGTTTCAGGTTGACCGCTCTGGAAACACTCTGTGAAAATGCTCCCCACCCACACTGCGTGCCTGGTCTGAGCTGCTGTGACTTAGATGACCATAGTAACTAATTACATTACCATAGTAACTAGTATATCATGCAAAAGCAGATTCCAACCATTGAAATACTTTGTATAGTTAAAGACTTACGGTCATTTGAAAACATCATTGCACATCATAATGGCAGCTACAGTTTCCATCTTAAAGATCTAAAAAAAATGATTTGGGAATGTCCGGCGGGCCAGATTGAAAAGCTTAACGGCCTTAATTTGCCCAGGTCTGCCGTACAGTCATCGCTCGCCAAATTGCGCTTCAAATATTGCAGCTTCACGACGTCTCTGATTTTGTTTAAGCATATTCTAAAACATTTTTGGCTTGGATTAAACATTTTCCAGTATAAACATGTATAAATTAACTAAAAGTACCAATACTATGTTACTAGAGAAGACCAAACCACTCTGAGTGCAGTGTTCAGTACGGTGGCCACTGATTGGCTCAGCCTCATCACTACATTGCAGCGGTCTTCAGCAAGGGTCTTGTGAGCCTTAGGGGTTCCGCAGAGGTACTTCGGGGGTCGTAAAATTTTGGGTTGACTAGGCGTTTTTATTTTCATATTGTCCTGCAATTTTTCCACAAATTTAAATGTTAAATAAAAATACACATTACCATTGATCCAACACACTGTAGTGTAGTTCATGAACAGCATTGGCATGGCCACCCTACTTGCTTTACCTTGCAGGTTTACAATAAAACTATAAATAAATAATCATATCATTATATTCTGGTGAACATTTCAGATAGCTCGCGATTAGCACTCAAGTTGCCAACTAGCGATTAGCAGTGCTCTTTTCCAGGTAGCGATTAGTGGCGCGAGTTTATAGATAGCAAATAGCAATTCTAGCTTTTTCCTAGTGAGTAGCAGCGCTATACTGTACTACTTTAATATCTTAGTATTGCACAACAACAAGTTTTAATTCAAACACAATTTTATACAGGATATATAAACAGGGGTCCCATTTCATATTTCCTCCAGTTTAGGGGTCCTGGGCCTGGAAAATGTTGAAGACCCCTGTTACATTGGATTAAAATAATGTAAAGGTGACTAAATTGTGTTATTTCTTGCTTACAGTGTTCTCATAATGTAAAAAAAAAAACGTATTTAGAAGGTCATAAAAAATTTTTATGCCCTAGCTATGACAATGTTACTTTTTATAATTCGCGGAAATTTGTTAATCCGGAACCAATTACTGCCATAAACAAGCAACGACGGTGTTATAAAGGAACTATGACCACCGGACCTAATGCCACACTCTCACCAGTCAAGTTTTCCATTATTTGATTATTAATTGGGTCTTCAAGAAACTGAGGCAAAATGAAGGGCACTACTTTGTTGCAACCAGCAGAGGCACTATTGATTCGGCCCAGATTTGTTTTCTCCCTGGTGAAACAGGAGTTTAAAACTTCTTTCAAAGAAAAAAACCTAAAGTCCACCAAACGTTTACCACATTTAGACCGGCATTCATGACAGGCTTGTGCCAACTTGTGTGACTGTGTGCTAATAGATAGTGGATAGTGGATAGTTTACCAGCGCTGCTGGACTTAACTCTCATTTGTTTTATTTGTGGTCACAAGCCCGAGCCCAGGTCTGACATAAGCAAATGACCAATGTTGCATTGAGTGTTGGGCTTGGACTCTTAAAACTCCAAAACTTTAACTTTGGGAGTATCCCATTTAATTGGAAATTCCAAATAAAGCCTTTAACCATGTTAATATGGGTGCCTCATAGTAGACAATGAGCAAATATAGCCTAGATCAGGGGTGTCAAACGTACGGCCTGAGGGCCGGATCAGGCCCGCGAACAGGTTTTATCCGGCCCGCGGGATGAGTTTGCTAAGTATAAAAATGAGGCAAAATTTTTTAATCAAAGAAACCGCTGTCCTAAATGTGTCCACTAGATGTCGCAATAGCAATTATTTGTTTCTTTGTAGATGATGCTACATACAGTATGTACAAAATAAACCACATGTCAGTGCACCAGTCGAGGAAAATGATCAAACTACATGAATATCATCCTGTAATTTCATTTTGATGTTATTTTTTTATCTTGATAAATTGAAAATTAACACCAATGAGTTGACTGATGAACACTGTCCCATAATTTATTCAGAAAGTATAAATGACAAATAAAGATAGAATACTATTTACCGCAACATGCGCCAAGTAAAATTCCTAATTTGTGAACTCGTTCTCAAACAATGGCAATAAAAACTCTTCTGATTCTGATTCTGAAAAAATAAACACATTAATTTTTAAACAAAGAAAACAATCTGAAGTAGTCTTTATTTTTAAGTTATCGTGCCATGATTTTACCGTAGATTTTTCTGCATGTGGCTCCCGATCTAAAATGAGTTTGACACCCCTGGCCTGGATACTAGCGTGCTAACATATAGCTAGCTAGCGAATTGAGTACAACTTATGTGCTAAGACAAACCCATTCACAGGTACTAATAATTTGTGCACTGGGCCATCCTGAAGTGTTGTTATACATATTTTTTGGATTGTAATTTTCAGCGCTCAGTGAAAGCCAATATTCATTCACTCCAAAGTCACACATTGATGGTTGTAAGCTACCTTTGTAGCCACAGCTGCCATGTGGTAGAGAGAAGTGTACCATTCACGATGAATATTAGCCACAACTCACCAATATGGTATTGCTGTACGTGCTCCTTCTCCTTCTGTCCCTCGTTCTCGCCTCTGGTTTCCTTCTCTCGCTCCAGCCTCTCCTTCAGGTCGAACTGGAACTCCACCCCATCCGCCCGGAAGACGGCCCAGTCCTCAGACTCCTCCTGCTCGTCCTCTTCCTTTGCCTCTTTATTATCCTCTTCCTCCTCGTCTGGCTTTGGAGTTTCCTCTACCACTACCAGTTCCTCGGCGATGTTGAGCTCTACTATCTGGTCCACGTCATCTTCTGAAGACGGTGAGGCCACGTCGCAGTCGCCACTAGAAGAAAAAAACTTTTAAATATTGTTTAGTTTTGATGTTGTTTCCTTATCACGAGTCATACCTTGCATTTGTTTGTTCTTTCTGATTGTCAGGAAGCTCTGAACCCTCGGAGGCATCCTCGGTTGTGGACTCCTCCTCCGCTTCTATCTTCTGGACTTCTTCTTCTTCTACATCATGAAAATCAAACGTGAGCTCTTCTTCAGCAACATCTCCGTCAGAAATCTTAGCCGCATCCTCTTCTGCACCAGCCGCCTCCTGTTGGGATGCAACTGCAAGGTCCTCTACGCCATGATCCTGTTGCTCTTGAGCAGGGACGCCAGTTTCCAGATCCAAATATACATTGGTGAGCTGGTGAGCTGACTTCTCCGCATTCTCTCTGTTAAGCTTCTGCACCTCTTCCGGAAGCAAAGCCTGCTTCTTTAATGAGACATCTACCTCTAAGACATTTTAAAAGATAAGGATTTAGTTGAGCGTCCCAGCTTCAAGAATAACTTACATTTGAATTTGCTAATCTACCTTCAGTTATATTTTTAATTTATGCACTTACACGAAAATATTTCTAAATAAAAATTAGAAAAAAATGACATTATTTCAGTTGCTCTATTTCTAAGAATTGGTCTTTAAAGGTTCTGTTTGCAACTTCCTCAAAGTAACATAGCGTGCAAGGACGGGAGTGGAAGAAGTGTCAAAAGATGGAGCTAACTGTTTTAATGACATTCAGAATTTACTTAAATCAATAACTGAGCAGCATCTCTTCACCCGGAAACAACACCGGAAATGTGTCCCGTGAAAAAACATCCGACCGGAACTCTAATAACTAAAGTTCCTTGGGTGAATAATGTAAACTCACTATAACCGGTATGTTTTAGCGCTTTCATGGCGAGTTTACTGACAGATATAAGGAAGAACTTTACTTTATACAAACCCCGTTTCCATATGAGTTGGGAAATTGTGTTGGATGTAAATATAAACGGAATACAATGATTTGCCATTGTGTGACTGCCATCTACTGGTCACACTTATCATTGCACCATGTACCAAACAAAATAGCTTCGAGGTGGGTATGCTCAACCAAAGTTATTCCTTACATTAGGCGCACCGGGTTATAAGGCGCACTGTCGAGTTTTGAGGAAAAAAAAGGATTATAAGTGCGCCTTATAGTCCGAAAAATACGGTATTTTTGCCATCACCCTTACAGTGTTTTTAGCCTTAACTTGGACAACAAAAAAATGACAACACATAGACAAGATAAAGTTAGACAGAGAAAAGCAATTCATCATGAAAATTGACACAAAAATAAGCGACAATTCCATTGTTTTCGAGTTTCAGTCAGGCAATAAATACAATACTTACAGTGCAAACATTTTAACCAAAGAAAAGACTGGCACATTCAACTTAATGGCAAAAACTACTTCCTGGCTTAGGCAACACACCGTAACCTATACTCTACTGCCATCTAACGTCTTGGTATCGCAACTGCATGCAAAGCCTACTATATGACAGTACAGTACTTTACAGTGCAGAAGCAATAAAACAAGACGACAACTGGACAGCATAGCTCAGTATTGAATGTTAGATTTAAAATAATCATATACACAATGAACATTTAATAAAGGGAACCTACAAAACCAACTTTTCTTATCTATTGGTACCTGTTTGTGCATTTGGGATCTGCAAAAATCCCAAAATGTTTAAATCAAATCATAGAAGCATGGTGGATATATTTGTAAAACAATATTGCCTTCCTTAGTACTTCCTCCAAACGTGCTGGAATTTGCCCAACTTTTTCCAATTGGATGGATGTCTCCAAATATGGTAAAGTTTTATCCAAAGCGCTTTGCATGAGTCCGCCATTGTAGTTTGATGTTATAGTCAACAAGTTCCTTATTTTTCTCTGTCCTCTTGTTGGGGAGCAGACTGGCTCGCACATGCATCTTCCACTGTTGCCATTTCTAATACAAAGTAGTGTATAATTCGAATTTATCTCTCAGTAATATAATATCGATATGGAAGCGCTAAAAACTACAACATGGCTGACGAGGAGAAGACGCAGTCGAAGTGGAGGCATGTAAATAAGACCGCCCACAAAACGGTGCATCTTTAAGAGACCGTCAGATAGTGTTTTAAAGATAGTCTGTAAAACATAGTCTATGCAAGATTTTTACCACTATCACATGTTATGTAGACCACAAGAGAGTGTTTAAAATGTAGAAAGAAATAACCATATTATGAGATCCCCAAGCTTTTTTCCACCAGGGACCGGTTAAATGTATGCATTATTTTCACAGGCCGGCTTTCCACAGCTTCCACAGCAAAAAAATAAGCATGAAAAATCAACTCACTATAACGCTTAAGTCGTGGGAGCCCTGGGCGTGTTTCTTTGCAAAGAGACGGTCCCCGGTTGATGGCATATACTATATACCAGTGGTTCTTAACCATACCAGTGTTGGCCCGTGAGCGCCCCTTTAAATTGTAATATATCTGTTTTTCAGCTGTGGTTCGTATAGGCCGCAGCGGTACTTAGTTGTAATACACTTTTCCACCACTTGTGGCAGGAATGACAATATAAAACCAACAGAAAAAGTCTGGCGCTAATGTCATAGAGAAATGTCTTAAGCGCAAACATTATGACTAAAGTGGTGAAGCGGTATTTTCATTTGTACTTTAATTTTATTTTACAGTTTCGTTAAGAAACATTTATTATTAATTTATTTTATTTATTTTAGCACAACATAATACATATTGTATGTACATTTATTGTTTATTTGATTAGTACTTCTTCTAATCAGCCTGACCTGAGCCTAAGGTTTATTTGTTAAACTAATAGTAATCTTTGTGACACATGCTTTTATATTAATTGACGAGGTAGTAAACTGTAAGGAGGTTAGATATAATTTCTGGAGAAAGCATCAAAATCAAGAGTAAGGTTACTCATTCAGTGTTAATATTGGAGTGTTCCCTAGGCCCTTCCGTAGCGCAAAGGTTGGGCACCAAGGTCAAAAAGGTTAAGAACCCCTGCTATATACTATGACACAGCTGGGAACTGCAGATGGAAATTAACCTTTGGCTACAATCTGGCACATTAACATTTTATATGTTCATTAATGCGCATTATCTCATGTACTATATAACAAATGGTGACTTCCTATCAGGAGTTGTAATATACATCTATTAATAAGCTATCCGTGTGTTTAGTGCAAAAGGTGAACGTTAAGTCTGAGAAAATGCGTTAGGTTATGAGTTACTTAATGTTTCTGTGCGTCCTGGTAGCAAATGCGTCATGGACCGGCACCGGTGGTTGGGGACCGCTGATTTAACACATGCATGGTTTCCCCCAGATTGCGATACACCTGTGGGGGTGTGCCTATGGGCGTGATCAACACGACATCATCCTAAAATTGCCTAATCTGCAATGATGCATGTATATTTTTTTAAAAGGTTAAAAAAATCTAAAACACACATTTAAGAACAAATGTGTTTTTATTTAGTATTAGTATATATTATTTATTGTAACATTTTTCTCAATGTTTCAATTGTTCCTGCTTATTGTACAATGTACTTTGTTGAGAATTTTGTCGTTTCTAGAGACATCTCCAATCTTTTTAGTGACTTTTTTGTTATTATTAACTAATAGTAACACATCTCGCATCTTTTTCTGGTGAGATTGTACTCGTGTTTAGAGACTCTTTATTACTGTCACTTGATGTCCACGACGAACAGTGAGAGCTGCTCTGCTGCTCCAACTGCACTTTCTCTCCTTAAAAGAGAGCCACTGTCTTAATATTTGCACATTGCACATTTTGTAAATCGCTGTCCGTGGGTATATCTTGTATACGGTATATTAAAGTACGTCCACATCAGACATGCTGCCTCCGCTCCAGACAATCTTGTGTGTTGCATAAGTAATCAAAACATACGGTTTTGGTTGTGCTGTTTCGTTTTTCAAAGTCTATTTTGGGCGGCTGAATTTTCTGTGCATCACTCGTCAATACTGTGCAAATAATAGGCCATCATTCATACTGTTTATGACTGTTCATGTGTTATTGATGTTCATGTGTTATTGATGTTCGGAGTTCCCATGATTATGAACACACCATGCGTGAAAGGGGATTAAGAAAAATGAGGAAGTGTTGTGTGTCTGGGAGTGAAGCAGGAAAATTGGCAATAAAATATAAAAAGAGCGTCGGACTTTGTGTGACATCTTCTGGACGCTACAATACATTATATTCTTTAATTAGTTTTTATGTAAACAAAGGAATAAAAAAATGTAAGGTGTGGCGGCTTTTATTTTTCCATGGCGGGTCGCCACGATCAATTAAGGGGAAATCATCATGTAAACACATACAAAAGTACAACAAATTGGTACAGTTGAGTATTAGTATCGATTCCCAGGTACCAAGAATTGGTACAGTATCGATTCAAATGTGAAAGGCCACAAATATCATAAATATGTTTTCTTTTTTAACACAGAAGACAGTAAACCAGTATAGAAGAAAAAAAACACAACAAAAGCTATGATAATTTCACTTAACATTTGACGACTGGTTTCCATCACTGTGCTGCATATAACAATATGTTTGCTAAATATTTACCAATACCTAGTACAAGTAATATTATGTTGATTTATGTACCTGATGTGTCCGGAGGTTTCATCTTCATTTGGCCTTTCAGACCTTTGGGAATCAAACAGGGCTTCTCTGCGCCGTCCTTGCCTTTGTGATCTTTCAGCTGTGAGACATACAATTGAAAATAGTATCACAGCCATAATTGCAATATACTGTAATGCATTTTATTTCACTGCATTAACATAATACAACTGATTTTATAACAGAAAGCACAGTGAGAAAATAAGGAGTGTTAATTGTATTGTATAAACACAGAAGCAAAGCTGTATGAGCACGAGTAAACCTACAAAGGTTGTGGATTTGCGAGCAGCCAGGAAATGCTTTGGTCCGTGGAGCTTTGTCCTGTGAGACGGCTGTGAAGGAGCAGGCTCACAAACAGAAGTTATCTCTTGATTTCCTTTACTGGCTTTGTTAGAGGTAGTTTTCTAGTAAAAAGACAAGATGTAAGCGGTTAGTAGGGTTACGACAACATGAGATGAGTCACATAAAAAAATTTTTTTAAAACAGGACATTTATATTTCATTGGTGAGATCTCACTTTTGACATTATAAGGCGCATTAAAGGAGTCATATTATCTTTTTTTTTCTAAATGGAAAGCACTTCCTTGTGGTCTACATAACATGTAATGGTGGTTCTTTGGTCAAAATGTTGCATAGATTATGTTTTACAGATCATCTTGAAGCCGCTTTCTGACAGTCTCTTCCGGATGCGCCATTTTGTGGGCGGTCTTATTTACGTGGCTCACCTTCGGCAGCGTCTTCTCCCCGTCATCTTTGATGTAGCGGTGTAGCGTGCAAGGGCGGGAGTGGAAGAAGTGTCAAAAGATGGAGCGAACTGTTTTAATGACATTCAGACTTTACTTAAATCAATAACGGAGCAGCATCTCCTCATCCGGAAGCAACTATACCGGAAATGTGTCCCGTGAAAAAACGTCCGACCGAAACTCTAATAACTAAAGTTCCTTGGGTGAATAATGTAAACTCACTACACCGGTATGTTTTAGTGCTTTTATGGCGAGTTTACTGACAGATATAAGTAATAACTTTACACTACTTTTTATTAGAAATGGCAACAGCGGAGGATGAATGTCTCATAACAAGAAGATAGAGAAAAAAAAGAAGATTATCGACTATGGTGTCGGCACGGTCTACAAAGGCGGACGTGTGCAATTTTTCAGGATTTACGCAGATCCCAAATACACATCAGCAGGTACCAGAAGGTAAGAAAAGTTGCTTTTGCATAATATTGTGAAACTAAACACCAGATAATGTCTTACCTTCTACACACACCATAATAATACTTGTATGTTGAAGCACAGTACAATCCATCAAGCGGTGCGGCTTCATACCTTTCCAAAGTCGTAGTAAAACATTGATAGATTTTTGAGCGCCATGTGTAATATTCTATATTTTCAATGGAACATTTAAAATGTTGGTGTTGTTTACTTGAAACCCATCATAATGCAGTCTACAGTATCTTATGTTTGACTGCCATCTACTGGTCACACTTATCATTACACCATGTACCAAACAAAATAGCTTCGAGGTGGGTATGCTCAACCAAAATGATTCCTTAAATTAGGTGCACTGGGTTATAAGGCACGCTGTCAAGTTTTGAGGAAAAAAAAGGATTTTAAGTGCGCCTTATAGTCCGGAAAATACGGTATTTTTGCCATCACCCTTATACAGTGTTTTTAGCCTTGACTTGGACAACTATTTATTACAGACAATAGTATGCTTGACTCAGGAGTCACAAAATGACAACACATAGACAAGATGAAATTAGACAGAGAAAAGCAATTCATCATGAAAATGACACAAAAATAAGCAACAACTCCATTGTTTTCGAGTTTCAGTCAGGCACTTCACTCATGCACGCTCCGATGTGTGCCACGACATGCCTTTGATTATTTGTGGCAGATGGACAGAAGGCAGCAGGGCAGTGAATTTATAGCTTATCACTTGCTGCACTCAACCATGGAATGCAACGCCAAGGTCTGACCTTCAGCGGAAAATATTACAAGTGACCGTAGGCCCCAGTCCAAATGTCTCGACTGAGGAAACTCACTAAACACTGTGTGCTCAGGTTCACATGGAAAAAAGTCTTCTTGAACCTGCAGGCTTCTCACATTTGCTGCTGTGAGGTAAACAGCACAGAGGATATTTCCGGTCCTCTGTGTGCCTGGCAACAGCGACGCTTGCTGCAGATCAAATCTTTGATTGGGAGACCAGGTGTTGCCACCAGTAATGGAAATTACTCAACATCAATTTTGGAATGTCACACCCGTGGTAGTGGTAGGGGATGGAGGCTCTTAAGGGAAAAATAAATTCCCTGAAACGTGAGTCCCACTGGACCATAGAGTTGGTGGTTTGTCATGTTGGACCTATTGCACTCACTTGTTGTTTATTATGATCATTATTCATTGACTGACCTTTTTAAGAAATGTGACATAATGCTTTCAAGTAGGTGAGAACTTGCTTGTTTCTTGTTGACTCTGGTTACATAAGCCATGATGAGTGAGCACTGATAAGATATTGTATTATAGGGTGTCAGTGAATGCCTTTCTTGATGCCAAAAAAAACACTTAATGACCTTTTCATGATAATTGGGAGCAACTAGAAACAAATTTAAGCATTATTGTAAGATCATTTGATTGTTATAGGTCACTCCTTTTTCTCTAATTTCACAGGGAATAATGCACAAATCAGATTGGAAATCCGTGAACATAAATCATTGATTTCTTATGCAATTTTTTTTTGTTCAATATTGGTGGAGCTCTCAAATTTTGAAATTTCATTGCAGTTTTGGGGCAAATGTTGTCTGTAATTATCAACATAAGTGCTAGTATTGAACAGCTTTTCCAAGTACTGAAGTCGAGGAACTGCAGAGACCTAAATCATCTTTAAGCATGCCGGAGCGTCTGGACAGCGAACAAGAGAAGGCAAGAGGATGTTGACTCATTACAATCCTTTTGACACCGGATTCCCAATGTGTCCTTATAGACCACAAATACTGTGCCCCAGATCCAAAAACAGCATTTCTAGAGAGGGCCGCTTCCATTTCCTCCTTGCCCCCCCCTTCCCCCCCAAGGTTTTTACTCGTGCCATTCTTGGAGTCCCGCTGGCTTGTGCCAAGCAAGTGTGCAGCATGCATACTAGCCCCAGCACATTAAACTCAACTCACACCAAGTCACATTTGCAATGCAAGAGCTCTGCTGTAATTATCTATTTCACATCCTCTTGCAAGACAGGACAATACCACTAAAATCATCCCAAAGATGTCAACAGTCATCAGTGGACCAACATATGACACACAACTCTTGTAAATTGTTGGAATGACCAAATTTACTCAGTTTCAGTATTTCTCACCTTCTCAGTTTTTTTGGTGTCTGATGATTTCATCTTCAGAACTGGCTTTCCTTTGTTACCCTTTCTGGTAGCAGGCCCTTTGAACATGAGCTCCATCACTCTGGAACTCTTAACCGTCTCCCCGATGAAGCTGATCACCTGCTGCATGCTGAGCACCAGTTTCTCCATGCCTTCTAGCTTCAGAGCCTGCATCTCAGACCGCTGGTTGACCGCTGACATAATGGTGCTCATTTCCTGGTATATTTCCTTAACGTCTTGTCCCACTTCTCCACGTGAGACAAGGATCTCTTCCTTGCTAACTTTAGGATTCTCCTCCTTTGCAGTGCCTACAGGTTCAGCATCCAGACGACTGAGGACCTTTTCTTGAAGGTTGATGAGCGTGTCCATCTTGCCGCTCAATGACTCGATCCGATTTTGAATGAGGTCAAAACCTGCATTGTCAACTCGCTGGCCTTGCATTGCGGTCTTCATCAAGTAACTCATGGTTCTGGGTGAAAAGTCACGTCAAGGTACCGACTTGAGACGAGAACAGGATCAATAACGTCCGTGAAACAGACGGAAAGACTTTCAAAACAATCGGAGCCAGCTCAACCTTTCAGTGCTCCCGTCAGTTGTGCAAAGAGTCGAGTAACACTCCAGTGGAAGCACTCAAGGATTAAAAATCATCAGTCACCATCAGGGCGGCAATAGATTCCTAAAGAACCAAAACAATACCTACAGTCCTACTTTATTCAGTAATCCTAGTGCCTGTCCCTCTCCACACTATTGTAAGTGCAGCAGGCCAGTGGACCTAAATGCAAATGGACAGACTGCGTCAGCAAGGGTCAAGTGTTTGGGGAGGGGGCTTGGCACTGCTTGGGCTATGAGACATTTGAGAGCCTTCAAGTGCTAAGCCCAGCAGCATCACTCGCCTGCTCTGTGTCAAAATGGTCGCTGTACACACTACTAGATAGGCACAGGAATGTGATAAAGCTCTTTTGCTAATGAAAGGGCAAACACATGCAGTAAATATCAATGGAAGGCCAGGATAGCACTGTTTACAACCACTAAATAAAAGCAGTATATAGTAAGAGTGCTATGTTGCAAAAGACCGTACCAGGGTAGAAAATAAAAGGGGCCCCCCCATCCATCTTTGAGAGGCACACGGTACAGTAAGAGGTTTGGCTTGTCTGTTGAAAGAAGAGATGGCTGACACGAATGATTTATCATAAGCTAGCTCACTAAAAAAAAACACGACCACTGATAACCACCATGAAAGAGCTCATTTTAACTGTGCACTTGCAATATGGACATAAATCCAAACTCAATGTATGGCGGTGTATCCTAACTTCACTTGTCTTCATAGGGAACAAACAGATATTGACTTCATCAGGAAAACCTCACAGAAGGACACGCAGATGCCATAGTCGAAATGATTAAAATGATCTGAAACTCCAACGGGTCTCAGGAGCAGTCCGGCTTGCCAGAGGCGCTGTGATGACACTTGACAATGCCGGAGTCGCAGACTGCAAACTGAGCCAGAGTAACCCTGCAACACTGTAGTGGTTGTAGCCAAAATCTGAGCTCAGGGCTTGGCAGACTGAGTTCAGAAGCTCAAGTCAGCATACAGTTACACTTTATTCTTATTAAATTAAGAGCAAACGTATCCCCCTTCGGACATTACCGATTTTGCATTGGATTTACACTTCCCGGCCGCACTCATGTAAGATGACTGGCAAAAAAAGGGACGGAAACAGATGGGAGTGAAAGCGGCCATCGATCACCTGGAAAGGGACAGTAGTGACGCTCACACCTGTCCTCAGATGCCAACAGATGACAGACGACATAAGTCATTTGCAGCATGTATCTCAAATTGAGAGGCATGAAAGTTTCTTGTGTCGCAAGTGCATGGAACAATCCAGTCCATTTCACGTATGGAATCATATACCAGTACGCGTTGCGACATTAGGTACGCTTTCAGAGCGCACTAAGGGTGTTGAGACTTTGGACAAGGACAGCCCAAATATAGAGTCCGTGTTTCTCACTTTGCAGTAAAACGAATGCCAAACAAAGTAAAAGTTCACTGACAATTGCATTGCCTTTCACTTCCTCTGCCTTGCCAAGTCTGTGCATCCACGGCCTGCCTGATGGTGCATGTATTTTCTTATGTGGCTGCAAAATGGCCACAATGTTTCTAACAATGTCCTTTGTATAAATCTTGTAGTGTGTCCTTATTAATGAGGACATTTCCTGGCAGTTTAGTTGTGTTGTGGAGAGTGCTTTGAGCTGCAACCTAAAGACTACCTAAACTACATATTTACTACAAAATCCTTGCATCCCTATTGAACTTGCAAGGGCATCCATTGCTCCATTGCTTTCATAAGTGTGACCTGTTTGACCTCCAGTTGTGTTAGACTATTTGGCAAGGGGTCAAGGTGAGCTATTAAAAATGGAGCGTGGCCTCCCTGTCAAGGTACACAATGTCCCAAGAGGCAGAGAGACACTGAGCTGCATGGCTACTGTCCAGTGCGCCTTGCGGACGTCGATCTGCCTGCCAGCACTGGCTGTACTTTCTCTCGGAAACTTGTGCACTTAAAATGCATGTGCGCCAGCTGTGAAACTTAACTCCCCGTGCTGATGTCTCCGAAATCCCTAGTGTTCTTATGTCATCATCTTGTGTGTTGGCACAGCTTGCAAACATATTTGAAATTTTTGCATTTGAAAGCAGCTAAATAGACATTTAATTTGTTAGATTTACTCCCAATCATGCCTCAAAACCTTTTGGAAATATTTATGAACAAACAATATTTCATTAATTTATTTAAAACACAAAAAACAAATAAAGTATCTCCAATACAATATAGTCATCTGAAAAAACAATAGTAATATTAATAGGAGCATTAAGAAGCAAAAGCTTATAATGCCCTGCCCCATCACTCAGATATAACAATAATAATAATCAGATTATTTATCTACAATACATAATGATCTTTTTTTTTTTTTTTAAATACTTGGTATATAATTACAGAATACAAATTATAAATAATTACATTTATTAGGACTGCACGATTTTGAGAACATTTTGGAGATTTCTCTCCAAAATTGCGATTTGATTTGCAATTTTTATATTTTGACGCATATAACTACTGAGATAGGCTCCAGCACCCCCCGCAACCCCAAAAGGGACAAGTGGTAGCAAATGGATGGATGGATAACTGCGAACATAAGTGATAAGTTACTCTTAGACTGCCAATCAATGTATTGTTGTCTCAAGGTACCTGCCAAACATTAGAATATTCAATTATCTACTTTCAAAAATATTGCAGACTTTTGTCTACATCATGTCTTAAACTAAAGAAATAACCAATAAAAACTAGTGATCTTATGTGATGTAATCATAATATATAATAATGCAAGTAACCATTTGAAAGGATGTAAACATATTTCTCATTACTGTAGAATTGTTTACCATTGTACTGTAATTAGCAGGTAAATTAACCTTTAGTTATCCTAAAGAAAGGCATCGTTATGATTCTCAACTTATTCATGACAAAGCCAGGAACAAAACAAGGATTTGTATCGGGGATGCCTTTTGAAAGATGGAGACGATTGAAGGCGGAGAAGATTTTTTCATCTGACGCCAAACTTGCTCATTTCCTCCTAGATAGGGAAGTAAGGCATTTACGTTTTTGTAATACTTGTAATAAATGGACATTTCGTATGTAAACCTTATTGTCCAATACAGTCTATGATCTTGTCTAACAAAGCCAGTATGTTCTTGCAACGAATGCTTGGCATGCGAGCCCGGTCAATGACACATCGACATACAGGCTAACGGGGGAAATATATGCCCGTTAGCCTGTATGTCGATGTGTAATCGAACTGAAAGGTTTTATTTGTCAAAAATATATTTTGATATGGATATGGGTAGTCAGTGCCTATTTCTTTCTCAATAAGCTGATACGTTGAGGAAATGGGTTCCAACATTAGCACGGCTGTCATGGCAATGTGAGACAGCCAAATCACATGGTAGGTTTGCATATTGTGGACTACATGTACCAAGTTATATGGCAATCTGAAACATTTGAAACAGTAGCCTAGGCATACCTTGGTTAAATATCTCTTTAGTTTTGAACGTAAATTAGGCTGCTAAGCATGCGCTTATTTTCACCAGTATAACCATTGCTAGCATTGGTTGTAGTTTGTTTTAGTCTTTGTTTTCTGATAGTACTGACAATAACCATGTCAGTCCGACGGCGTAGGACTCGTCGCTTGCCATTTGAAGTTCCTTGGAGTAGCCCAGTTGATCGAGCTGGATTTGTCTGCGTATCTGGCAACCTCAGTCAGGGACTACAGAATTTTGACTGTGATTGCAGTACCATTTCTGGCGAGTTCATTACAAATGGCTCTTTTTAAGAGCATTTTTCCCCAACTTGTAAAAATTTGTTTGGGTTGTCTTTTTTTGTTGCCATCACATGATCACAGAATTCTGGCTTCGTCCGTGTTGATGGTCTCATATTGCCCATCCAGGTTGAAGCTAAAATAATAATAATAATACAATTTGTTCCTACTCATTTTTGTGACTGTGTCGAACTTCTTACTAGTGAGTCGCGAGTAGCGAGGCTCTCTGTCCATGCTTCTTGTGTGTGTAAACGAGCAGAGCCGCTCTTTGCCCAGCAAGATAAAGACTGTGGATGACAGTAAAGAGGGCTCACTGCGTTCATTTAATTCTACAGTTAAATTAACGCAATCAGGTGCTGAGAGCGATGCACAGACTGAGACCTCTTTCTTCCTGTTTGAGGCAAGAAATAAAGAAACACACACATGGACATAGCAATTTATCGATGTCGGCAAAATATTTCGACTTCCTTTTCATTTATCATTCCATTTATCGTTTGACTTATTGACTATCGGCCTAGGCCTAGTCACCATCAAAACTTTTTCCAAAGTGCAAGTGGTGTTTGTTATTAGCGTACTGGCTGCCTCCACTGCAGCACACACGAACTTGCTGTTCTATGTAAACACTTTTGATTGGCCAGGAGGTAAAAGACGCGGGGCTCAACAATTCTGATTGCCGTACATGTCTGTCACTCAAATGTTGAGAAAAGAAACAAAACCCCTGCCTCTTGTGGTTATGTTATCGCACTAATTAAAACCTCAATGTTGGTTCAATGTCGATTAATCGTGCAGCTCTAATATCCATATATATTCATAATAATAACCCCACGTTTGAAACAGTAGCCTATAGGCATACCTTGGTAAAATGTCTCCTCTTTAGTTTTGGGCGTACATTCGGCTGCTAAGCATGCTTTACTTATTTTCACCAGTATAACCATTGCTAGCGTTGGTTGTAGTTCGTTTTAGTCTTTGTTTTCTGATAGTACTGACAATAACCATGTCAGTCCTAGAGCGTAGGACTCGTCGCTTGCCATTTGAAGTTCCTTGGAGTAGCCCAGTCGATCGAGCTGGATTGGGTTGCCTATCTGGCAACCTCAGTTAGGGAGAGGGGCAAGGGACTACAGAATTTTGACCATGATTGCAGTACCATTTTTGGCGAGATTATTACATATGGCTCCTTTTAAGTGCATTTTTCCCAAATTAGAAACATTTGTTGGTGTTGTGCCGCTCTAATATCCATGAATATTCACAATAATAATCCCACTTATCATTTAATCCAAATTAGTTTGTATAAATACACCACACACTTAAGATATTTTCCTCCTCCTTGTACCTATTAAAAACATTTTTTTCATTGAATTATGTTTTTCCCTTGTTTGATTTCCTCATCAAACCGATTCCACAGTCACCCGACTCCTCTTGCAGTTTGTGATGGAATTATTTTGGAATACTATTGGCCAGTACATTGTTTAAGAGGGGACAGTAATCACAAATAGTCATCACAAGGGGCGACAGTAACAAAATGTGTCGGCCTTCTTTCTACTTTGCTTAAGAGACACAAAGGAAATGGGGCGGTATAGCTCGGTTGGTAGAGTGGCCGTGCCAGCAACTTGAGGGTCCCAGGTTCAATCCCCGCTTCCGCCATCCTAGTCACTGCCGTTGTGTCCTTGGGCAAGACACTTTACAAGCGCTATATAAATGTAATTCACTTCACTTCACTTCACAAATAGCACGGGGCCAACAAGACAATAAAAAGCAACAGCAACATCCAAAAGTCATTGACCTGATAGGGGACCAAGAAAAAGAACGAGGGGCAATAACAAAACAGAACTACTGTACAACAACACTGGATATGTAAAGGAGAAACCGTAGAAGTTACGTAAGAACAAACAGTTGCATGCGATAGCCATAAAAAGCATCAGCAAAGCACGATGACAAAAGACTGGTTGGCGACATACAAAGAAAGGGCATTGTGCAATAACATGAGACGACCAAAGAGCATTTACACCAATTATTATATATTGCAAAGGTTAAACTCCTCTGTTCAACTTTGACTCAACTGTTTCATTGTGTATGTTAAGCGATTCTTTGAAAGACACGTCCGTGCGGCACTATTATTATATCGGTATGGTATCCATACACTAGCGAGGATGCTACAAGGGGACATTTGAGGTCAATGACAGAATGCAGAAGGTTGCATGGGAAGAGCTTAGTCACATAGTGGTGGATCTGCTGTGGTAAATGTCAGTGTGGATCTTCTAAATGTCAAAAGAGGAATGGAAACAAGAGAGAGCAAGAAGGACGTCGGCTTATCTCTGAGGTGGGCGCACTCTAATGACGGCCTTAATGAATACTTCGGAATGTGTGTATTTAATTAACCGTGTTCGGCGAATGCATGACATTCGAAGTATGTTGCACCTCTTTCTATGCGGAATACAAAATGTAATAGTAGGTATCATGCAACATGAGTCAATAGATGGCAATAAAAGCATGCTCTGTAGTGTAAAATCATTTAAACACTACACTTACTCTTAAACACCTGCAGGTATACGAGCCCTGTTATGTTCTATTCTTCCTGTTACTATGTATAATACACTAACTTTGACACTAAGAGAAAATCACATCCACATAATAGGTAAAGGACTACCCACTGGAGTTGATTCATTTAAATCAAAATGTAGCATCCAAATGCATGAAAAGAGCATGAAATAAATAAATAAATTATAATAATAATAATTATATTTAATAATAAATAAATTATACATTTGTTACAAAAATAGCCACTTTATTAAACTCTAGTAAGACACAAAGAGTTGGAAAGAACCAAGCATATTCTATTTGTATAATTGTTTATCTGTTTAAAATTGTTTGAAAAAAACAAACCTGCAATAATACTAAATTGAAAAGTCGTCAAATTGCAGTTGAACTCCAGCCCTGTAGATGGCAGTAATTCACATGCAGAGTGGTTCAAAACTACCAACTGGCTGTGATGATAATGTAAATGAGGGATTTCTAATTACTGCTATGTTGGAATTTTTATTAATATTAATAATCCATCCATCCATCCATTTTCTACCGCTTGTCCCTTTTGGGGTCGCGGGGGTGCTGGAGCCTAACTCAGCTGCATTCGGGCGGAAGGCGGGGTACACCCTGGACAAATCGCCATCTCATCGCAGGGCCAACACAGATGGACAGACAACATTCACACACTAGGGCCAATTTAGTGTTGCCAATCAACCTATCCCCAGGCGCATGTCTTTTGAGGTGGGAGGAAGCCGGAGTACCCGGAGGGAACCCATGCAGCCCGGGATTGAACTCAGGACTACTCAGGACCTTTGTATTGTGAGGCACATGCACTAACCCCTGTTCCACCCACAAATATTACCATTGGTGGGAATTATTTTGAAATGTTTGTCTTGTATTTCATTGTAAACATTCCATATTGTCGAAAGAAAATCAATTTAAAAAAAAGAGCAATAGAAGTAATGTAATGAGGAAAAAACTGAAATTTCGATACTAATAATCATACGTTTTGCTACTTATCTAGCATGCTAACATATACCATGTGTCACATACCAAGTTTTATGACTGTAAGGTGTATGGCAGTGGAATTACAGAAAAAGTGTGAAATTAGCTGTAAAAATGTTGATATTTGTTTTTGTTCGACTACTTTTGGATTGTTTGTGTGTCCTCTCAATTGCTCTGTCAATTGCTATTCTGAATGTTGCTGGGCCGGGTTTGGTTTTGGAATTGGAATTGTACTATTGTGTATTGTGTTGTTGGACTGATTAATAATAATTAAAAGAAAAAAAAGCCCACCATATTTTGTGGAAATCAGTAACCTTAAGGTGCTTATTAAAACACCTGTACTTAACTCAAAATGTTACCCCTCATGCTTTGTTTTAAAATAATAACAATTGAATAGTGCTACAATATAGCCTATTTCATGTTACATGTTTCATTATTGCTGACAAACTGTGCTACTGCCTAACTCCATTGCCAAATATGGTTGCCAGATAAAATTAGATGGGTATTAAGTAAAAAATAAATAAATAAATGAAAAACACTTGAATCATGAATAGCATAACTTTGTGTGCTATTGACTACACTAAATGCCCAAGTATCCTCCAAGTGTGTACCTGAGAGGCTTGTGCAGGTGATGCTTTGCGGCTCTTCCAGAAACAGAGTAAATCCCAAAGCCGTTGCCAGATGTGTGATGCAAACAAACACATGCTGTTGACCAGCCAAATGTCCCAAATGCTGCTATGGTTCCCCAGGTCTCTGACTACCCCCCTCATCTCTTAACCACCTAGCTTTGCTGCAAACTACAAAGGGCCTGTCTTTAGGATGCTGCGGGGGGTGGAGTTTTTAAGGTGACGCTGTTGTGGCGATGACAGCAAGCCTCTTATGCATGGCATGGGACGGCCGATTTATTCATGCTCCGCTATCGTACAAGGCAGCCCGCCTGTTAAATTAGCCACTCCTATCAGCACTTAGAGCCAAATGACGGCTGGTTTGTCCCTGTGACAAAAGAGTGACAGGTGCCAGCGAAGGGTGTGTGACAAGATAAACTTACCCGTCTAATCGTCAATAGAAAGCGTTCTGTATTAGTGACGGGCGTGATGACGTAGATTGTGACGCAACGGGTTGACGTAAAGTGGCATTTCCGGGTTACGTGAGTTCGCGGTTTTGATTGGTTGATTAATTGAAACTTTTATTAGTAGATTGCACAGTGAAGTACATATTCCGTACAATTGACCACTAAATGGTAACACCCCAATAAGTTTTTCAACTTGTTTAAATCGGGGTCCACTTAAATTGATTCATGATACAGATATATACTATCATCATAATACAGTCATCACACAAGTTAATCATCAGAGTATACATTGAATTATTTACATTATTTACAATCCAGGGTGTGGGATGTGGAGCGGTGGGGGGTTAGGTTTGGTTGATATCAACACTTCAGTCATCAACAATTGCATCATCAGAGAAATGGACATTAAAACAGTGTAGGACTGACTTGGTAGGATATGTACAGCAAGTAGTGGACATAGAGAGAGAGATCAGAAAGCATAAGAATAAGTATCTACATTTGATTATTTACATTTGATTATTTACAATCCGGGGAAGTGGGATGTGGAAGGAGGAGGGTGTTAGTTTAGGGTTGTAGTTGCCTAGAGGTGTTCTTTTAGTGCGGTTTTGAAGGAGGATAGAGATGCCCTTTCTTTTACACCTGTTGGGAGTGCATTCCATATTGATGTGGTATAGAACGAGAATGAGTTAAGACCTTTGTTAGATCGGAATCTGGGTTTAACGTGGTTAGTGGAGCTCCCCCTGGTGTTGTGGTTATGGTGGTCATTTACGTTAAGGAAGTAGTTTGACATGTACTTCGGTATCAGGGAGGTGTAGCGGATTTTATAGACTAGGCTCAGTGCAAGTTGTTTTACTCTGTCCTCCACCCTGAGCCAGCCCACTTTGGAGAAGTGGTAGGAGTGAGGTGTGATCTGGGGTGGAGGTCTAGAAGTAATCTGACTAGCTTGTTCGGAGTCTAGATTTGAGGGTTTTGGAGGTGCTAGGGTACCAGGAGGTGCATGCGTAATCGAAAAAGGGTTGAATGAGAGTTCCCGCTAGAATCTTCATGGTGCTTTTGTTGACCAGAGAGCAGATTCTGTAGAGAAATCTCGTTCGTTGGTTGACCTTTTTGATTACCTTGGTTGCCATTTTATCACAGGAAAGATTACTCCAGCTGTTTGGATTAATTGCTTAACTGTTAGCATGCAAATGTAAGCATGCTAACATTAAAGTGCTAACTTTCTTTGCTAAATGTACTTATTTTAGTCTCTAATTCCCCAGCCATACACCTTTTTCATTGATTGATTGAAACTTTTATTAGTAGATTGCAAAGGAAGAGAATACATTATATGAAACAGTACCGTTTACACAGTACAGTACATATTCCGTACAATTAGGCTGACCATATTCTGAAATCCGGGCAGCACGGTGGTAGAGGGGTTAGTGCATCTGCCTCACAATACGAAGGTCCTGAGTAGTCTTGGGTTCAATCCCGGGCTCGGGATCTTTCTGTGTGGCGTTTGCATGTTCTCCCCGTGACTGCGTGGGTTCCCTCCGGGTACTCCGGCTTCCTCCCACCTCCAAAGACATGCACCTGGGGATAGGTTGATTGGCAACACTAAATTGGCCCTAGTGTGTGAATGTGAGTGTGAATGTTGTCTGTCTATCTGTGTTGGCCCTGCGATGAGGTGGCGCCTTCCGCCCGATTGTAGCTGAGATAGGCTCCAGCGACCCCGAAGGGAATAAGCGGTAGAACATGGATGGATGGATATTCTGAAATCCCAAAAAGAGGACACATATATGCGTGCCAAGGCGGGCAGCACGCCAAGGCCGGGACTAGGTGAAAATTTGCCAATGATACTCGAACTTACTTTATAAATAATATATTTATTTAAATTAAGCATTTTTTCTCCTCTGTTGACAGCAGTGTTGGTGCTAGGAATTTTCAAAATAGGGTCCCAGGGACCCATCAAGTCATAAAAATGGGGTCCCTCAGTAAATGTTTGGAAACCGGTCGGACTTTTTTGTAAGCGTCTTGAAAACAAATGACAAATGTATGCGTTATCCTGTTAAATCTCACGTTCTATATTGTGTTTTGGATAGGGATGTCGGCCTGCCGATATTATCGGACGATAAATGCGTTAAAATGTAATATCAGAAATTATCGGTATCGTTTTTTTTATTATTGGTATCAGGTTTTTTTTTGTTGTTGGTTTTTTTTTTATTAAATCAACATAAAAAACACAAGATACACTTACAATTAGTGCACCAACCCAAAAAACCTCCCTCCCCCATTTACACTCATTCACACAAAAGTGTTGTTTATATCTGTTATTAATATTCTGGTTTCTGGTTCACTCACGCTACAGTACACACATCAATAGGGACTGGAGGTCGGCTGTAACGGCTGACCTCCTAATTTTAACTACACAGTAGACACTCTGGGGGCCTTGTACACATGCATGGGGGGTTTGGGGTTCGGCGCACCCCTCATTGCCTCGTCGGCCGGCGGGGACTGCGGTCTGGTGGCCTGCCAGGCTTTTATTCATTTATTATTGTTATATATATATTTTTTATTTTTAATGTATTTATTATTTTTATTTTTATTATTACTCATTTTTATTTTATTTTATTTTTTAAATTTTATTTTTTTTTTTATTTTTTTTTTTTTATTTTATTTCATTTTTTTTTAAATCTTATTATTTATTTGTGTGTGGCGTCGCGCGGGTCTCACTTCCTGTTGGATGGGGTCCGTGCCCGTGTGGCCCGACCTTGCGCTGTGGGGTCTCTGTTGGTGACTTGGTGTGGTGGCGGCGCAGCCCCCGTGTCTGGTCTGGATGCTGTGTCCCGGTTGTTTGGGCGGTGGTGTGTTTGTGCGGGTTTGGGTTGGGGTGGGGGGCCTTTTGGTTGGGGGGGTTGTTGGTGTCTCTTGTTTGCGTGTTGGCGTTCGGGCTGACCGGCGGGCTGGCGCCGGCTGGTCTCCGTGGCCCTGGTGGCGTGTGGTTGCTGGTCGCAGTTTTTCTTTGATCGCTTTAATTTGATTGGCTGGTGCTGGCTGTCTGGGGTTATTGCGGCTGCTGTTTCTGCTGCCGTTTGTTTGTGGTGTGGGCGCCCGTGGCTGCTGGGTCTGGTGCAGGGGTGTGGCTGATGTTGTGACTGGTGGCAGCGCGCGCGCGTGATGGCTGTCGGGGCTGACGAACTGTGTATATTTATGTATATGTGTGTGTATGTATGTATGTTTATATATGTGTATGTGTACATATGTGTATGTATATGTATATATGTGTATGTGTGGGTATGTATACGTGTATGTGTGTATGTGTATGTGTATGTGTGTATGTATGTATGTATGTATATTTCTGGGGGTACGCTCTGGGCCTGCCTGTCAGACGGGGGTCGACGCCTCAGGCTACTGCATCCGAACTGCGTGTCTGGAGCTCCTGGGTCCCGCTGTCCATCCCTTCCGGGTGCCCGTCTTGGTTGGGGCCTGTTGGGCCTAGTCCCTGCGTCTATTGTGGTAGCTTGGTGCTGCAAGGTATTCCGAGGTGCTGCGAGTCGGCCAGTTGCTGGGGTAGTGACCTTGTTTGTCAGCATGTCTGTGATCTTCTTTTAATTCTTTTTTTTTTTAAATTAATTAATTAATTAATTTATTTATTTATTTATTTATTTTTAAAATATATTTTATTAATATTATTTTTTAATTTTTCCCCTCCCTCAGGGGGGGGGCTCGGCGGGGCGGTTGCTGGTTGTTCCATCTCCATCGTTGGGGTCCCTGCGGGTGGGGTGGGTGGTTCCCGTGGCCCTGTGCCTGGGTGGTCCTGCGGCGGCCGGTTTGGGTGGGGTGGCCGGGGGCTGGCCTCGCCGCGCTCTCCGGGGGTGGGGGGTGGGCTCGTGGGGGCCCGGTTGCCGGTGGGGCGGGGGCGGTCTTCCCGTCCGGTTGCGGGGAGTCTCTGGGTCCTTCGGGCGGGGCGTCTCGCCTTTCTGCCCGTGTGGGGTGTGGTCTCTCGCTGGCTTGGGGTCTGGCTGTCCCCTGCTTTTCTCGTGCCCTGTCCTCCGCCGGGTGCGTCTGTCTGCGGCCTGCTGCTGGCCCTTGTGGGCGGTACGGTGGGTCGGGCTCTGGGGTTCCTGTCGCTGGCCGGCTTGGCTGCGTGGGGGCGGTGGTCCCTGGTTCCCTGGGCACCACGCCTCCTGTTTGTGGGTTGGGCTCTCGGGGGTGATGGGGCCGTGCTCTGGCTCCCACGCACTCTGGGAGTCGAATGTATTGTACATGCAAATTCA
The DNA here is from genome assembly GCF_033978685.3 of Nerophis lumbriciformis. Lineage (NCBI taxonomy): Eukaryota > Metazoa > Chordata > Actinopteri > Syngnathiformes > Syngnathidae > Nerophis > Nerophis lumbriciformis. The sequence continues at coordinate 19,301,415 of NC_084566.2, forward strand.
CGTATGCTCACATACGTACATAGGTACCTACGCTCCCACATACATACACAAATACAGTACATATTTACCTACCTAATGTTCGTACATCCACACGCACATTCAATATACAAACATACACATACACATACTGTACATATACATTCACTGTACAAACACATATACACATTCTGTACATATACATTCATTGTACAAACACATATACACATTCTGTACATATACAAGTACATATGCATACTTACACTCATGCACATAATCACGTTTCATCAAACATATATTAACGTTGTTGCCCTAGGGTAAACTGGGTGTAACACATGGCACACTGACAAAGCTTAACCTATTGTGACTATAACAATCTACAAGGTTAATGTAGGTTGCTTCTCTTTCTCCCCCTCCATTTTTCTGCATTCTTTCGTATCTCAAGTTATCATTACGTATATGTATTGTTGCATTTAAACAACTGTATTGTTGATAATAAAGGTAAATTATTGGTATTGTTCATTATCAATAGCGCTATTTCTATTGGTATTTGTATTGATCCATTTGTAGTGTAATAATGCTCATTGTCATTTCTGTATTATTTTTTATTTTTCGCTAACTGCTTATTTGCTATTACTTTTACCATCATATTTGTACATGTCATATTTGCTGATGTTGCTCTATTGTTGTTGTTGTTGTTGTTTGCTGTTGTTGTTTTTGTCTCTCTGTCTAATCCCCCTCTTGTCCCCACAATTTCCCCCTCTGTCTTCTTTTTTTTTCTCTTTCTATCCCCTCCTGCTCCGGCCCGGCTGCACTAAATGATAATATAAATACATTTAATAAAGTCAAATACAAATAAGGCAACAAGAGAAGTATCCTACACTTCTCTTTTGTAAAGTAAATCTGAACAGCCGACATGGGCATCTACATCAACTATATGATTTGCCTGAGAAGCTGGACAGGACATAAAAAAAAAAAAAAAAAAAAAAAAAAAAAAAAAAAATTAATATTCTGGTTCCTACATTATATATCAATATATATCAATACAGTCTGCAAGGGATACAGTCCGTAAGCACACATGATTGTGCGTGCTGCTGGTCCACTAATAGTACTAACCTTTAACAGTTAATTTGACTCATTTTCATTAATTACTAGTTTCTATGTAACTGTTTTTATATTGTTTTACTTTCTTTTTTATTCAAGAAAATGTTTTTAATTTATTTATTTTATTTTATTAATTTTTTTAAAAAGTACCTTATCTTCACCATACCTGGTTGTCTAAATTAGGCATAATAATGTGTTAATTCCACGACTGCATATATTGGTTGATATCAGTATCAGTTGATATCGGTATCAGTAATTAAAGAGTTGGACAATATCGGAATATCGGATATCGGCAAACAGCCGTTATCGGACATCCCTAGTTTTGGAAAAAGGTTGTTTTAAACGTTACTTAATTCATGAAAAAAAATAATACAAAAGAAAACAAATGTGTATATATATATAAATGTATTCAGTTATAAACATTCATTCACTTTCTTCTTTACTTCATGGATCTAAACTTTACCACTGCTGGTAGTTTTTTCTATGTTTTTATTTAATAAGTTGGAGGTGTATTTATTTCAGTATAAAATTGTAAAAAGTGTTTTGCTTCGGTCATGAAATGATGACAATGGTGTGCCAGGGCATACAAACATTTTATATTTAACGCTTAAATCTCTGGAGTCTCCATCAACTTCAGATCTATTCCTCATTTCAAAATGTTAGTTTTTTTATGTTGTTTTTTTGTTTGTTTGTTTTTTTGTTTGTTTGTTTTCCTCCCTTTTTTGTCAAACAAATACTGTGTTTTTTATGGCAAACACACAAAATATGCAAAATCTTCCACCAAAAATATTTTTCAAAGTTCAATATTTGATGTGAAGTAATCGGAACCTTTGATAGGTCAATAATTCATACTAACATTGATTTTGATTCAATATTATGTTTTGAGCATTGACTGTTTGAAAGAAGAAAAAAAACAGCTTTGTTTTATTAGTCAACATTGCAACTGTTTCTAAATTACAGTTCACCTGTAAGCTTTTTTATTTCACTTTTGTTATGTTTTTGTTTATTTTAATAGTATTTTTAGAATGTGCCGTGGGCCTATAACACATTAGCTGTCGGCCGCAAATAGTAAAAAAATAAAAAATAATAATCTGCGTCCTTTCTGATTTCAATGCGTTAAAAAGACACAAAAAGTGTGTTAACGCCAACACTGGTTGACACTAGTATAACAAAATAAGTCACACTTATATTCTGTAACATTCACAGTTTTGGAGAAAAAAAATGCAGAGGTAGAAATATTCATAATAACCTCTTGTATATAATCTAAACATAAATAATGCCTCAAAACAAGTTAATTAAATTTAAACAAAAAACAGCAGACGAGCTCTCGCCCTGCACAGCTGTTTTGTGCTTTGTAGTGTCGATATGGGCTTGGAGATCGTTGGCCCCTTTATTTGCCACATATATATATATATATGGTCCTGCTTTGCACACAGTGCATTCTGCTTCTCATGTGTCACGGCCAGGACGAAAACACAAGATACTTTTCCCGCAAATCATCCGTGAAGTTGCATTTACCTTTCGGCTTCTCTCTTGCAGAGGTGGGACCAAGTCATTGTTTTGCAAGTCACAAGTAAGTCTCAAGTCTTTGCCCTCAAGTCCGAGTCATGTCCCGAGTCAAGACAGGCAAGCCCCGAGTCAAGTCCAAAGTCAAGACTGGAAAGTCTCAAGTCAAGTCCTAAGTCCTGCATTTTGAGTTTCGAGTCCTTTCAAGTCCTTTTAACCACAGACTAATATATTAACACAGATTGTGTATGCTTTTCAAACGCTGTATTTATTTATTAAAACAAGTGCATTTTAAATTGCAGGAAAGAAAATTGTGCTGACATTGCACTTCATAATAGAACTATTAACCAGTCATTTTAAACATTAACTCATTCCTTTACAGAACAAACACATTGAAAAATAAAGTGCAAATGTACTTATTTGTACAAAAGTGTTAACAATGAAAAAACATGACATATACGTGAACATAACAAAAAAGTTGTACTTTTTATATGTCAGGGCCCTATGCTGCATTGCATTTGCAAAAGACCAAATTAGCCAAGAGTCTGTCAGTCATTTGTGCACGATGGGGGCGTAGTATGATGCCACCATGGCTGAAAACTCGCTCCACTGGAGCACTGGAGGCAGGCACTGCCAAGACTCTCATGGCCACTCGGAACAGTGAAGGAAGAGTCTTCATGTTCAATGCCCAGAACAAAAGGGGGGAGAGAGTTTTTTTGGGTTGGTGCACTACTTGTAAGTGTATCTTGTGTTTTTTATGTTGATTTAATTAAAAAAAGAAAAAAAAATATATATATTTCTTGTGCGGCCCGATACCAATCGATCCACGGACCAGTAGCGGGCCGCGGCCCGGTGGTTGGGGACCACTGAGGTAAACAACCAACAGTATGTCAGAAAGCTAGCTAAAACGGTACACTTATTCATAATATAGTATACATTTTAACTGACCTTTATTTTACTATTTTTGTCTTTTTTTAGGTGGCTAAAATACGCGGTGCTGCTGACCGCCGTCTAACGTTACGTGTGATATATTGACTAACGTAACCCTGCTTAAAAAAAAATCACTGAACAAAAAGTATGAATAAGGTAGTGAACTGCAACAGATTCCCGTGTTTGCAATAATGTTATAACGTTAGCAGTGAGTTTACAGCCTCACTGATTTAACTACACAGCAAATAAAAGTCACGTTACTTAGCCAATAAACGTTATCTTACATTCAAAACTTACCGTTCTTTGTGCAACTTCAAATGCCGGACGAAGTTGGAAGTTGTTGCCTCTCCATCAGTCATTTTCGAACCGCATGTGTTGCATACTGCAAACCGTTTTGTGTTGACCACCTCGTAATTTTTATACCCAAACGAAATTATTTTAGGTATCATTTTTTGTTCACTGGCGTGTGGTTTGGACATGTCTTCTTCGTTGGTTGTCCTGCAATTTGATTGGATGAATGCTGTGTGATGAAAACAAAGTAGATCTAATTTGATTGGCTGTTGTACTGAGACCCAGGGCCGGCCCGTGGCATAGGCTGTATAGGCAAATGCTAAGGGCACCGTCCATCAGGGGGCGCCACGCCAGTGCCACAAATGTTGGAGAAAAAAAAAGAAAAGAAAAAAAGTTGGTACTATTATTTCTAATACAAAAAATAATCCCACGTTAATTAAAATGCAAAGTAAAGCCTATTTAATAGAAATATTATTTGTTACAACATTACGCCCCCCCACACCTCTCCCCCCGCACGGTGCGCCCCCTCCCTTCCCGTATCATGACTCTTTTTGGACGTCACCACATCAAAAAATCAACACAAGATGTCAAAACGGCCAAAACTGTCAGGTGCCCAGGGAAGAAAAAAGAGAAAAGAAGAGGAGGAGAAACGAGAAAAGACAGAGGTAGCAGGTAGGTGAGCCGAACATGAAATTATTTGTCTGTTACAGAATGTGATAGTAACCCGGCTTTTTAGCATTAAGCTAATGTCACATGATTCGGCAATTGCTAATCAATAAATAGCTAGTTCTGTTTTAACGTCGGGTTAATATTGTGGAGGGGGCTAAATTGTTATGGAAAATAATAATGTAACGTTAGGTAATTACAGTACTCCCACCTTACATTTTTCAGGGACATTTGTATTAGATCTTTTAAGCAGCTGTTTTTTGTTTACATTGTTATTGCCTTCTGGTTAGCTATGTTTGCCCTGCAGGTAATAGTCACTTTTCCACCCCTTTATATATTAGGTATAGTTGTAAGTAAAAAAAAAAAAGGTCAAAGACAAAGCTATTCGGTTTCTTGTGAGTATATACACTTCACTGCCGATGTGGGGGGGCGCCACCTAAAATCTTGCCTAGGGCGCCAGATTGGTTAGGGCCGGGCCTGCCGAGACCACACCAGCTGACACACGCAACGCTGATAGACAAGTACACAATGAAAAATACGGAGCGCTCCCGAATAACTTTTTCATCTTTGGGTTTTGGGGAAAGTAGCAAGTCATGTCAAGTCATGTCAATTCAAAAGGCTCAAGTCCAAGTGAAGTCACAAGTCATTGATGTTAAAGTCTAAGTCGAGTTGCAAGTCTTTTTACATTTTGTCAAGTCGAGTCTAAAGTCATCAAATTCATGACTCGAGTCTGACTCGAGTCCAAGTCATGTGACTCGAGTCCACACCTCTGTTCTCTTGTGTTCTGTCTGTCTCTCGACTGTCTCGCTCTCTGTCTCTGCCCCTCCCTCACGAATGTTGTTGCTGCTTGTGGACACCTTCACAATTTGTTTTGTTTTTAACCCCTTCTTAACCCTGGACGTACATTGAAAATACACGCAACCCTAACTCAAAATACCGGACATTTGAGGCATTTAAGAAACCCCGCCCGGACAGCCCCGAAAAAGAGGACATGTCCGGGGAAAAGAGGACGTATGGTCAATCTAGTACAATTGACCACTAAATGGGGTCCACGTTAATCAATTCATGAGTCATATAACTTGATATGTGACACAAGCTAACTATTATAAGGCTCACATTAGCTTGCTAGCATGCTAACATTAGCATGCTAACTTTTTTTTAGCTAGTTTTGCAACTGTTCACCCAGGGTTATAAAACTTGGTATGTGACACTTGTTACCTGTTAGCATGCAAACGACAGCATGCTAGCAAGCTAACTTAAGCATGCTAACTTTTTCTTCTAATTTTTCTTTTTTTTTCTTTTTCCGCATCCATATACCTTTGAGTTGTATAACTTGGTATATGAAACATACTGACTGTTATTATGCTATCGTTAGCACACATGCTACGTGTTATCATTTTTGCGTAAACATGCTACTGTTTTACCCTAGCTCTGTGGCTCATTTTGTACAGTGACACCTAAAACTCACGGATTCAGACACTTTGCACCATCTAATAAGTACGGCGGGTCTGACGACCCCCGGCCAGAGGTCCAGGGCACAGATAACAGGCCCATCAAAATTTCCGTGGGAATTTTCTAGTTCTCCATATGTTTGCTGATTTTCTGTTCATGGCTGTTTTCTTTCTGCTGTTTCCGGCTATATTGCTGCTGAATTATACTATATTATCCAATCCAATACAATCCACTGTATTTATATAGCACATTTAAATTACTTGCCAACCTTGAGACCTCCGATTTCGGGAGGCGGGGGAGGGGGTGTCGGAGGTGGTGCGGGGGCGTGGTTAAGAGGGGAGGAGTATATTTACAGCTAGAATTCACCAAGTCAAGTATTTCATATATATATATATATATATATATATATATATATATATATATATATATAAAATACTTGACTTTCAGTGAATTCTAGCTATATATATATACCGGTATATAAAAATAAGAAATACTTGAATTTCAGTGTTCATTTATTTACACATATACACACACATAACAGTTATCTACTCATTGTTGAGTTAAGGGTTGAATTGTCCATCCTTGTTCTATTCTCTGTCACTATTTTTCTAACCATGTTGAACACCCTCTGTGATGATGCATTCTGCTTCGTCTCCTTGTTGTGTGCACAGTTGTGCACTGCACTCTCTAAAAGCCGTAGATGTTAATGTCACATATGCATGTACAGTAGATGGCAGTATTGTCCTGTTTAAGAGTGTCACAACATTGCGGTTTACGGCAGACGAACTGCTTTACGGTAGACGAAAACATGACTGCTGTAGTTATGTGTTGTTACCGTGCTGGGAGGACGTTAATTAAACTGCCTAACAATAAACCCACACAAGAAACCAAGAACTCGCCCTCGATCATTCTACAGTTATAACGTGATTGGGCAGGCACACTGTTTGTATTGTGGGAAAGCGGACGTGAAAACAGGCTGTCGACACGTCACTCAGGTCCGCCTGAATTTCGGGAGATTTTCGGGAGAAAATTTGCCCCGGGAGGTTTTCGGGAGAGGCGCTGAATTTCGGGAGACTCCCGGAAAATCCGGGAGGGTTGGCAAGTATGCATTTAAACAACAAACATGTTTCCAAAGTGCTGCACAAAAATATTAAAAACAAGATTCTAATACTATCCTTAGCTCCACCAATGACTGAATAAAAACAAAATAAATATAAAAACAATATAAAAATAAATATGATTCAAAACGATTTCAAAGGGTAAAACCAATTAAAACAATAAATAGAAATAAACATTTAAAAACACAGAGGACCACACAACTCACGTAGTGTTAAAAGCCAGAAAATAAAAGTGTCTTAAGATGAGACTTAAAACACTCCACTGCGGGAGCACTTTGAACACTGAAGGGCGGAGTGTTCCAGAGCTTAGGGCCGACCACAGAGAAGGCCCTGTCTCCCCTGGTTTTAAGTCTCGTCTTGGGCACCACGAGCTGGAGCTGGCTCTCGGACCATTTTATTATTATCTCGGATTATTGTATATTATTTCATATTATTTCGATTTTCTGATGTTCAAAGCTAAATTAGCTGTCCTTCTACGCTCTTAATTATTGCTAGGTGTGTGGTGTTACTGACTTTCCACTTGTAATACTTACTACATAAATTCTAGTGTTTCCCAGTGTAACAGGTTTATTTACCTCTTTTGAGGCAAATAGATGCCTCACCTGGTCAGGCCCAGGTAGCAGTGTAGAATTAGTCTACACCAATTACTTAGCTCCATTTATAGGGGAACCAAAGTCGGCAAATGGTCTTCAGTTCAGTTCAGTTTCAGTTTATTTGGAACATGCATACGATACAATGTAATGCATCACATATTTCCAGTTGTTTCATTACAGCACGTCCGAAAAGGAGGATGAAGAAGCTGAGTTTATTTAATCCTACCCCTTTTCATACCATAGCAATTTTATCCCATTTCCTTGTTCTCTGAAACATAACAGTGAATAAATGAATACCGTAATATACAATAGTAAGTAAACACATATTAAATACATAAATAATCTTTATCTAAAAAAAAAAAGGGTTCAAAAACTGAATCCTATTGGTGCTTTGTTTGATTTCTTTGATTAATGCGTTCCATAATTTAATCCCACATACGGAAATGCTAAAGGTTTTAAGTGTTGTACGAGCATACAAATGTTTTAAATTGGATTTTCCTCTAAGGTTAAATTTCTCCTATTTTGTTGAGAAGAATTGTTGTACATTCTTGGGTAGCAGGTTATGGTTTGATTTGTACATAAGTTCAGCTGTTTGCAAATGTACCAAATTGTTGAATTTCAATATTTTTGATTCAATAAATAAAGTGTTTGTATGTTCTACATATCCAACATTATGTATTATTCTAATTAATCTTTTTTGTAACACAGTTAGTGAATGAAGCGCACATTTGTAGTTGTTTCCCCATATTTCTACACAATAACTCAGATATGGTAACACTAGTGAGCAGTAAAGAACATGTTTTACTTCATTATTGACATGTTTCTTGCTACTTTATGTTGTATATTTTTACATGAGAGTTCCAGTTTATTTTACCATCTATTATTACACCCAAAAATGTGTTTTCTTTTACCCTTTCAATATCTACTCCGTCTATTTGTATATGTGTTTGACTTTCTCTTCTACTGGTACATAATAGCATTATTTTAGTTCTGCTGAGATTCAAAGATAGTCTGTTTTTGTCAAACCATCTTTTTAATTTGTTCATTTCTTCTGTTATTATTTGTATTAGCTTTTGTGTGTTCTCTCCTGAACAAAACACAGTTGTATCATCTGCAAATAATATTAACTTTAAGTCCTTTGTAACTTTACAAATGTTTTTTGTATAGAGATTAGACACTTTTGGTCCAAGTATTGATCCTTTTCAATTACAGGTGATAACAATACTGTTTACTGCTATAGTAAATATATGTTTGACCAAAGTGTCTTATATTAATATATTTGACTTACCAATAGCTCTTAATAAAAAAAAGGCCAAATTCAACTGAGGAAATCCTTCTTGGTGGATCAAGTCTATTGGTGTGAATGCATAGCCTGAGCTATTGTTCTATTGCTACTCTGCCAAATGTAACAAAACACATGAGGGATTATACTGAGGTAGTTTATATGAGCATATATTGTATGTTTGCAAACAAGGTTCAGCTCTTATGTTGATTTGCTGGTTCAAACAAGATTTATTTCCACTGGGCTGCTCGTATTTCTAGTTTGATGGGCATGTTTGGTTTACATTATAGTATAAATTGCTTTGCCATTAACCTTTTGAGGAAGAACGTCACGTCCACATTATGGCGGCTCCATTAATAATGTTTAATAAATGACCAAATGGGGTTTCCAATTATATACTTTATTACATATTATTATAGTATTTGACAAAAAGCAGTAAATCCAGCTGTACTGCTCTTTGAATTTAGCTTTATAGCCCCCTCTACTGGTGCTCCTGAAGACTAAATTGTCAGTGCATGGATTATTCTCCGTTGCTACTATACTCTATCAATTGTTTTTTATAAAGAATGCATGGACTACATGGATTTCCAACTTCATCTCCCAGAAGGAGTGCATAGTTGTCACCTTCTCTACGTCGGCGAAGAAGGCCGACCTGGTCATGTTTCTGTTGTTGGCACACTGAGGAGCTGACTTAAGCTTTGCACTTTCCACTTGGCTCGGATCCTGTTGTCTTCTCACATTTGTGATTAATCTGAGCATGCATTTCAAAGGAGAACGCTATTTGTATTGCTTTTTTACCACAGTCTAAACCTCATGATATATACCAGTGGTGGGCCTAACAAACCATGATTAAAGTTAAAGTGTGGTGAAATTTGTCGTCTGCATTTGACCCATCCCCTTGTTCACCCCCTGGGAGGTGAGAGGAGCAGTGGGCAGCAGCGGTGGCCGTGTCCGGGAATGATAAATTACAAACCCCATTTCCATATGAGTTGGAAAATTGTGTTAGATGTAAATATAAACAGAATACAATGATTTGCAAATCCTTTTCAACCCATATTCAATTGAATGCACTACAAAGACAACATATTTGATGTTCAAACTCATAAACGGTTTTTTTTTTTGCAAATAATAATTAACTTAGAATTTCATGGCTGCAACACGTGCCAAAGTAGTTGGGAAAGGGCATGTTCACCACTGTGTTACATGGCATTTCCTTTTAACAACACTCCGTAAACGTTTGGGAACTAAAGAGCCACATTTTTTAAGCTTCTCAGGTGGAATTCTTTCCCATTCTTGCTTGATGTACAGCTTAAGTTCAACAGTCCGGGGGTCTCCGTTGTGGTATTTTAGGCTTCATAATGCGGCACACATTTTCAATGGGAGACAGGTCTGGACTACAGGCAGGCCAGTCTAGTACCCGCACTCTTCTACTATGAAGCCACGTTGATGTAACATATGGCTTGGCATTGTCTTGCTGAAATAAGCAGGGGCGTCCATGGTAACGTTGCTTGGATGGCAACATATGTTGCTCCAAAACCTGTATGTACCTTTCAGCATTAATGGTGCATTTTACACTTTGCGCCTATAACATTCCAGATGGTTCTTTTCCTCTTTGGTCCGGAGGACACGATGTCCACAGTTTCCAAAAACAATTTGAAATGTGGACTTGTCAGACCACAGAACACTTTTCCACTTTGTATCAGTCCATCTTAGATGAGCTCAGGCCCGGTGAAGCCGATGGCGTTTCTGGGTTTTGTTGATAAACAATTTTCGCCTTGCATAGGAGAGTTTTAACTTGCACTTACAGATGTAGCGACCAACTGTGGTTACTGACAGTGTGTTTCTGAAGTGTTCCTGAGCCCATGTGGTGATATCCTTTACACACTGATGTCGCTTGTTGATGCAGTACAGCCTGAGGGATCGAAGGTCACGGGCTTAGCTGCTTACGTGCAGGGATTTCTCCAGATTCTCTGAACATTTTGATGATATTACGGACCGTAGATGGTGAAATCCCTAAATTCCTTGCAATAGCTGGTTGAGAAAGGTTTTTCTCAAACTGTTCAACAATTTGCTCACGCATTTGTTGACAAAGTGGTGACCCTCGCCCCATCCTTGTTTGTGAATGACTGAGCATTTCATGGAATCTACTTTTATACCCAATCATGGCACCCACCTGTTCCCAATTTGCCTGTTCACCTGTGGAGTGTTCCAAATAAGTGTTTGATGAGCATTCCTCAACTTTATCAGTATTTATTGCCACCTTTCCCAACTTCTTTGTCACGTGTTGCTGGCATCAAATTCTAAAGTTAATGATTATTTGCACAACATTTTTTTTTTATCAATTTGAACATAAAATATGTTGTCTTTGTAGCATATTCAACTGAATATGGGTTGAAAATGATTTGCAAGTCATTGTATTCCGTTTATATTTACATCTAACACAATTTACCAACTCATATGGAAACGGGGTTTGTAATAAAAGTTCATTTTATTTTTTATTTACTTTTCATAAACATATAACAGTATTCATCATTCTCTTCATGTCGTATTAGGCTCCAGTGTTGCTGTTTTTAAGTTACAGCTTTTATCCAATCAGAATTCAACTAGCTTGTTGCCAGCGCTGTATGAATTCTGCCGGAGGCCTTCTGAATCCACATTAGCTGTGCAGTTTAACGAACAGAGGACATTCAGTTAATGGACAGTTGCGATCAGATCACGAGTTGTTGACAGTAGCCCATCTTGATGCCCAAGTATCCAATCACAAGTTGTGATTTACGAAAGCAGAAAGTGGCACCATACCCGGCCAGCGGAGAAATCAGCGGTATTCACTTTTTTAACCAACAAAGAAGCAGAGCAAAACGTTGATTAGGTGGCAGATATATATTAGCAAGGGCATTTTCAAGAAGGATATTTAAAGAGAGACTAGATATTGGGAGGCGAGGTCGGTCGACCCCGGAAACGTGTTAAAATGTCCTGGCGGTGAAATGATTTGCCTGCCACTTCCACTCGAATCAACCAACTATGAGCGGTACCAATGGCTTATACGGCATCAAATGGGCGTTACAAATTGTGAGTTCAAATATACTTTTTCACATTAAATGTTTTTTACAATTATTTTTGTTTTGACAGTACCTCGTCCGATGCGGGTTTATTGATTTTTAAATGCGCCAAAAAATTGCCCGTTTTGTGCACTATAGTGACAAATTGAGATGATTCAATGCTCCAGTAGTGCGCAAGTGTGTTTAGTATTTTTCAAGCCGTGGTCATGTGGCGACATAAATGATTGTATTTTGAGTGATATGTATTGAAGTCGGACTAAATAGGACATCACTGAAGGCCTAGGTGGGAAACGGCCCGCCACTGATATATACTAATTAACTCCACTGAATTGTTTTTCTGTTTATTGCTTTACAACTATATCTATACATATTTTTATTGGTTCACATTCATGTTAAGTCCTGTAATTGTTGGTTTTAATATTTTCTGTTTGTATTCCTTTGTAATGCATTCCTCAGATTTGGTTATGGCATTCACACTAGCACAGTTGTGTATTAATTTACCTCGACTTGGCCATTTTATGTCTAGGAAGTGAATACAAAATAATTGGTGCGCTCAATAAATTGTACAATACTGCTTTTTGAGTAGCCAGCTGCACTATATTTGTCATTCAAAAATAGACTTACCCAATAAAACATACCAGATCCAACACTAAGGAGTGGATTATTGATTTCACAAATTATAATCGCTGCCATCGCCATGGCAACCAGTTTACCCTGATATATTGCGTGACAATGAACGTGCCATTTGAATGTAAGAAGTGGTTAAACTCGAAAAAAGAAACTAACACGATCGAATGCTAATTTATTACATATATTTTTATTTCAGGCACATATTATTGACATAACGATGTGGGACATTTATTTATAATTTTTTTAATTTATTTATTTAAAAACAATTATTTTTAGAATTGTGTTTTGGTCACGTGACGAAAGGTCCGAAGTTTATGCCGGAAGCAAGATGGCGAACGACACGACAGACACGCCGCCTGACTCGGTACAGTGTCCAGTTTGTTTTAAAGACTTCAACTCTGATTCTATTAACGGTCACCTCGACGAGTGTCTGCTAAAGGGCGACACTGCCCGCTGTTTGTTGACGGACGGCGGTGCACCGCCTGTAAAGAAGTTTTGTTCCGAAGCACCGCCTCATTTCCCGGACTGTGGCGACCATCATACAGCGCCTTCCACCTCTTTGGGGGTATTCTCCATGTTTCACGGAAACAAGAAAAAGGTGTCGCTTCAAAATGACACGGACGCTTCTTTTACCAACAAACACGCGGGTGGAAACAAGGGAGTTAAGCGGAGTTTGCCGGCCGAACCTGAAACTGTATGTTTGGGAACCCGGAAGAAGAATGACGGACAAACGTTGAATGCAGCACAGACTTTAAGCCCACGGACGCTGATGACGTCAAACAAGCCACTGGCGGCGTTGCTCAGGCCTAACACGTTGGAAGAATACTTTGGTCAAAGTAAAGTTGTGGGCCAAGAGACGCTCATGCGGTTTGTGTTGGAATCTCAGGAAATACCCTCGCTCATCCTCTGGGGACCACCGGGATGCGGAAAGGTGCTCTGGTGACGTCATCGCCGATAATAAATGTAACATGCAGCTGGCAGTAATTATCAAGTGCCAACAGTGCAAGATGTAGTGTTACTCTTATGTATTTTGAATTATTTTAGATAATCTTGGTTAATTATTACTATTTATGCTTCATTCCAGACCACTCTGGCTCACATCATAGCCAGCACCAGTAAGAAGAAGGGCACAGCTAGGTTTGTCACGCTCTCCGCCACCAGCTCGTCCACCGCAGAAGTGCGAGAAGTCATCAAGCAGGCTGAGAACGAACTACGCCTGTGCAAAAGGAGGACCATCCTGTTTGTTGACGAAATTCATCGCTTCAACAAATCCCAGCAGGTGGAGGACTCACTCACACTTCATCATCATCATCACATTTTTTTGTGTTAATTAGGTGAAGGAAAACCGGACATGTCCTGTGAACTGCAACATAACTAAACTAAAACATATTCCATCCAGCCATCCATGCGTTTGGTTTACTGTACTGCTTGTCATCATTAGGGTTATATAGTTGGAGCCTATCTCTGGACTGACCACCAGTCAATTATACGCCGATAGACAATTTTTAAGTCTCCAATTAATGTGATATTCCTGCATGTGGGGGGAATATGGAGTTTCCAGAGAAAACCCACGCACGTGCAAACTTCAGAGATTCAAATCAAATTCAAACTCCTGATTCTGAGGCAACCATGCTATTATATACAAAACCCAAAACCAGTGAAGTTGGCATGTTGTGTAAATCGTAAATAAAAACAGAATACAATGATTTGCAAATCATTTTCAACCTATATCCAATTGAATATACTGCAAAGACAAGATACTTAACGTTCGAACTGGAAAACTTTGTTATTTTATACAAATATTAGCTAATTTGGAATTTGATGCCTGCAACATGTTTCAAAAAAAGCTGGTACAGGTGGCAAAAAAGACTGACAAAGTTGAGGAATGCTCATCAAACACTTATTTGGAACACCCCACAGGTGATGAGGCTAATTGGGAACAGGTGGGTGCCATGATTGGGTATAAAGCAGCCTCCATGAAATGCTCAGTCATTCACAAACAAGGATGGGGCGAGGGTCACCACTTTGTGAACAAATGCATGAGCAAATTTTCGAACAGTTTAAGAACAACATTTCTCAACGAGCTATTGCAAGGAATTTAGAGATTTCATCATCCAAGGTCTGTAATATCATCAAAAGGTTAAGAGAATCTGGAGAAATCACTGCACGTAACATTAAATGCCCGTGACCTTGGATCCCTCAGCCGGTACTGCATCAAAAAGCGACATCAGTGTGTAAAGGATATCACCACATGGGCTCAGGAACACTTCAGAAAACCTCTGTCAGTAACTACAGTTTGTCGCTACATCTGTAAGTGCAAGTTGAGACTACTATGCAAAGCCAAAGCCATTTATCAACAACACCCAGAAACGCTGCTGGCTTAGCTGGGTCCGAGCTCATCTAAGATGGACTGATGCAAAGTGTAAAAGTGTTCTGTGGTCAAACGAGTCCACATTTCAAATTGTTTTTGGAAACTGTGGACATCGTGCCCTCCGGAACAAAGAGGAAATGAACTAACCGGATTGTTCTAGACGCAAAGTTCAAAAGCCAGCATCTGTGACTGTATGGGGGTGTATTAGTGCACAAGGCATGGGTAACTTACACATCTGTGAAGGCACCATTAATGCTGAAAGGTACATACAGGTTTTGGAGCGACGTATGTTGACATCCAAGCAACGTTATCATGGACGCCCCTGCTTATTTCAGCAAGACAATGCAAAGCCACATGTTACAACAGCCTGGCTTCATAGTAAAAGAGTGCGTGTA
Organism: Nerophis lumbriciformis; assembly: GCF_033978685.3. Taxonomy (NCBI): domain Eukaryota; kingdom Metazoa; phylum Chordata; class Actinopteri; order Syngnathiformes; family Syngnathidae; genus Nerophis; species Nerophis lumbriciformis. The sequence goes on from NC_084566.2 coordinate 19,316,788, forward strand.
CTTGACTGGCCTGCCTGTAGTCCAGACCTGTCTCCCATTGAAAATGTGTGGCGCATTATGAAGCGTAAAATACCACAATGGAGACCCTGGACTGTTGAACAACTTAAGCTGTACATCAAGCAAGAATGGGAAATAATTCCACCTGAGAAGCATCAAAAATTGGCCTCCTCAGTTCCCAAACGTTAACGGAGTGTTGTTAAAAGGAAAGGCCGTGTAACACTGGTAAAAATGCTCCTGTGCCAACTTCTTTGCAATGTATTGCTGCCATTAAATTCTAAGTTAATGATTTAATGAATTAAGTTTCTCAGTTCAAACATTAAATACGTATCTTGTCTTTGCAGTCTATTCAATTGAATACAGGTTGAAAAGGATTTGCAAATCAATGTATTCTGTTTTTATTTACGAATTACACAATGTGCCAACTTCACTGGTTTTGGGTTTTGTAGTTGAAGCCTATCCCTGGACTGACCACCAGTCAAATATACGCCTACAGACAATTTTTTATAGACAAGTTTCCAGTTGTACCATTTTTTAATCTAAAGAATGCTCAACATCGAAATTATGTCACCTCATAATTTGGTCACCGCTGTCATCTCCTTACAGGACACTTTCCTTCCTCATGTGGAATGCGGAACTGTCACTCTGATCGGTGCCACCACGGAGAACCCGTCCTTCCAGGTGAACTCCGCTCTGCTGAGCAGGTGCAGGGTGCTCGTTCTCGAGAAGCTCTCTGTCGAGGCGATGGGCTCGATCCTGGAGAGGGCTGTGGCCGCCCTCGGGATCCGAGTGCTGGAACAGGAACAATCCAATCCCAAAGACACAGACCAAACGGATGAAAACGAGTGAGTGCTTCTCGAGGGGGGTAGGTCCTGACTAGATAACGCGGCAGAAATCTAAATTCTTTAGTTGAGCGCTCTCGTCTTCTGTTGCTGTGGCTTAGCAAGGCCTGTTTATATCATTTATGGGAGGAGTGAATAGAGGAGCCAGCGCAATCTCCTCTGCTCTGGTGCCTTATGATGTGTTGACAGATCAGATTTACGCACACGTTGTAGACAGTGAGTGTGCATGGCTGCTGGCTCCACATGGAATGCGATGCTGAGCGTCAGGCAGATTTGTTGACCATATTGTTGGCCCGGCATGGAAAGAAGGAAGCAAATCACAAACTGCACATGTCCACATTAAACGGTTGGACTTGCACCAGACTGAGGTGGTCCCAGGCATCTGTCCAGTCCAAAGCAGCCCTTACCAACCTTAAGGTGCTGGGTCAGGTTTATTGTGTCTGTTGTGTTCTTTATCAGTAGAGTATGTACTATGTCTGTGTCGATTTTAACGCTGTAGCCCAGGGGTCCCCAAACTATGGCCCGTGGGCCTGATCCGGCCCGCCTGCATCCAAAATCCGGTCCGCAGGGAGTCCCAAGTAAAAATAAATAAATAAAACATTTTTTTTTTTACATTATTATTTTTTTTAAATCTGTCCTTTCTAATCCATTTTCTACCGCGTGATACTCTCGGTGTCTGCTAGCTGCTCAGGCAAATCATATTGTCTAAAAATGCATTTTCCCATCGATAACGTGACATCATCAGCGGCAAGTGCGCGCTCTTTCAGTCAATTAGTGCGTGAGAAAAACATACTATATATATATACAGTGTATATATATATATATATTTATATATATTTTTATACACAGTGTATATATATATATATATATATATATATATATATATATTATATATATATATATATATATATATATATATATATATATATATATATATATATATATATTATATATATATATATATATATATACAGATCTGTTGTGTAGGACTAGATTTTACAATCCCCTAATGCATACTTGAGACACCTATGCGACTTTGTGGGATGGTCAAGTGAGTGAAGGCATCCTCTGGGTTATCAAGTGGGCGCCCCCCTTCCTCAGTGTTTCGCTGATAGGCCCACGACACCTCCAGAGGGTTCAGCAGTGAGTCCCAGCGTCCCAGGATCACTCCCTAGATGCCATCACTCACTTGAAAGCCCAGGTGGAGTCCCTTCGTTTGACCCACAGCCACTGACTCCCCTTTTCAGCGGCTTTTGAGAGGTCTTTGACTGCCTGCCGGTGGGCCTTCCCTCGCACTCCCATTTCCCTGAGGAGCCTGGATGTTGAGGTGGCCACGAACCCTCTGCAGCCTACTTCCACTGGGCGTACCCTCGCTTTCCAGCCTTGTTGTTGCGCATCGGCTGCAAGCTCAGTGTACCTCAACTTCTTGCGCTCGTAGGCCTCCTCCATTGCACTCTCCCAGGGCACCGTGAGCTCTATGATGTACACGAGCCTGAGCGAAGCTGACCACAGAACAAGATCTGGCCGCAGGTTGGTGGACGCAATCTCAACTGGGAAGCAGAGTCTCTGGCCCAGGTCTGCCAGCAGTTTCCAGTCCCGTGCCCCGCCTAACTGTCCAGTGTCTGGTCTTGTGGGGGTGAGGTTGGCTTGACCCTCGCCCTCCCGGACAAATGTTTTTGCTTGTCAACGGGATGACGGGGGAGGAAGGGCATTGACACTTGTCCGTCGACTTTCCAGCACTGCTGCAAGACACTTTAGCACCTGGTTGTGCCGCCAGGTGTAACGGCCTTGGGTGAGGCTGGTCTTGCAGCCCACCAAGATGTGCTTCAGTGTTGCTGGACTCGGACACAGAGGGCATGTGGGGTCTTCACCATACCACTGGCTGAGGTTTTTTGGAGAAGGCAGGACATCGTAGGCAGCCCTGATGGTAAAGCTTGCCCTAAATGCCTCCATCTCCCACAGCTCTTTCCAGGAGATCTTCCTCTTCTCTACTCCTTCCCATGTCATCCACTGCCCTTGTTTTGCCTGCGCCACAGCTTGTGCGCACCTTCTTGCTTCCTCTTCCCGACGTATCTCCTGGATCACCAGCTTGCGTCTCTGAGATGGAGAGGCCTTGCTCCAGGCTGGTGTACTGGCCCCAAGGCCAAGACCACGCCTCCCCTTCTGTACTTGGCCCACAATGTCTCTGTGCCTGAGTGCTGCTTTAGCATGCTCAGTTGCAGCCAATGGGGTCCACTTCCTCCCAGTAGCCAGGATGGGGGCAGCTTGGGCTACAAAAGGATCACTCGAATCCAGTAGCATCATCTCCAGTCTGACTTTGGCACACTTGAACTCCTCTGAAAGACTGGAAATGGGCAGTTCTAGCATACCTTTGCCGTAGAGTCCAATACTGCTGAGGCACCTGGGAAGGCCAAGCCACTTCCTTGCATATGAGCTAACCAGTCTCTCCAGCTTTTCCACCTTAGAGAGCGGGACTTCATAGAGGGTTAGTGGCCACAATAGGCGTGGAAGTAGTCCATAGTCCAGTATATATACAAACCCCGTTTCCATATGAGTTGGGAAATTGTGTTAGATGTAAATATAAACGGAATACAATGATTTGCAAATCCTTTTCAACCCATATTCAATTGAATGCATTACAAAGACAAGATATTTGATGTTCAAACTCATAAACTTTATTTTTTTTTTGCAAATAATAATTAACTTAGAATTTCATGGCTGAAACACGTGCCAAAGTAGTTGGGAAAAGGCACGTTCACCACTGTATTACATCACCTTTTCTTTTAACAGCACTCAATAAACGATTGGGAACTGAGGAAACTAATTGTTGAAGCTTTGAAAGTGGAATTATTTCCCATTCTTGTTGTATGTAGAGCTTCAGTCGTTCAACAGTCCGGGGTCTCAGCTGTCATATTTTATGCTTCATAATGCGCCACACATTTTCGATGGGAGACAGGTCTGGACTGCAGGCGGGCCAGGGAAGTACCCGCACTCTTTTTTTTACGAAGCCACGCTGTTGTAACACATGCTGAATGTAGCTTGGCATTGTCTTGCTGAAATAAGCAGGGGCGTCCATGAAAAAGACGGCGCTTAGATGGCCAAAACCTGTATGTACCTTTCAGCATTAATGGTGCCTTCACAGATGTGTATGTTACCCATGCCTTGGGCACTAATGCACCCCCATACCATCACAGATGCTGGCTTTTGAACTTTGCGTCGATAACAGTCTGGATGGTTCGCTTCCCCTTTGGTCCGGATGACACAATGTCGAATATTTCCAAAAACAAATATTTATCAGTTTGAACATCAAATATGTTGTCTTTGTAGCATATTCAACTGAATATGGGTTGAAAATGATTTGCAAATCATTGTATTCCGTTTATATTTACATCTAACACAATTTCCCAACTCATATGGAAACGGGGTTTGTATATATATATATATATATATATATATATATATATATGTATATATATATATATATAGTATGTATTTCTCACGCACTAATTGACTGAAAGAGCGCGCACTTGCCGCTGATGATGTCACGTTATCGATGGGAAACTGCATTTTTAGACAATATGATTTGCCTGAGCAGCTAGCAGACACCGAGAGTAACACGCGGTAGAAAATGGATTAGAAAGGACAGATTTAAAAAAATAATAATGTAAAAAAAAAAAAGTTTATATTTACATCTAACCCAATTTCCCAACTCATATGGAAACGGGGTTTGTATATTAAGGGTGTAACGGTACGTATATTTGTATTGAACCGTCTCGGTACGGGGGGTTCGGTTCGGAACGGAGGTGCACCGAACGAGTTTCCACACGGACATATTAAGTAGCGCACCGCACGTTGTGTAAACAATGCACACTGAGGCACAACACACGGCATGCTAGCAACGACCGGGCTACTACAACATGCAAAAGCCAGAGCTGGAAGACCCTCCTGCCTCGTTAAGATCTCCCGTTTGGGAACATTTCGGCTTCGCGGTGCGATACAACAATGGAGGATGAGAGGCGGACAAAGCGAAAGCGGTTTGCCGACATTGTTCAGCAGCAGTAGGATATGTTTCTGCCAACACGTCAAACATGCTAACACATTTGAAGCTGCACCACCTCCAAGTGAACATCGCTTCGACGAAGAGAAAGACGAACAAACAGCTCCCCACCGCATTCAAGCAGCCTCTCCTCGGTGAGTCAGGCATGGCTAAAGCAATAACAAATGCCGTTGGTGTTTTTATAGCAGCAGATTTAAGACCATATTGCATTAAAAACTAGATTTTGACCCACTTCTTTGGTGGAAGAACAATGAGCCCACATATCCTCTTACTGCCAAGTTAGCCAGGCACTACCTCGCCATACCTGCTAGCTCTGTGCCCAGCGAAAGGGTATTTTCTGCTCTTTCTGCAGACAATGTGGATAAACTGATTTTTCTGGCAAAAAAAACATGAAGATTGAGTGAAAGTCACCAGGGTTAAAGGCTGGGGGGGGGAAGAAAAGTTCATCTGAGGCTGAGTTGACTTGAAACTGTTTAATGTTGCACTTTTTGTATGTAGAAGAAAAGTTTTGTCATTTTATTTAATTTGAGCAACAACTTGAGGCAGTTTAATGTTGATTAACGTGGACCCCGACTTAAACAAGTTGAAAAACTTATTTGGGTGTTACCATTTAGTAGTCAATTGTACGGAATATGTACTATACTCTGCAATCTACTAATAAAAGTCTCAATAAATCAATCAATCAAAAAAAGCACTTTATATATAGAAAGGTTTTGTTAAGAAACCACTCTGAGCCTTATCTTATTTAGTTTTCATTTTATATATGTTGACCACATGAACCCTGGCAATGGACCCTGTGTGTATATGTATGTTATTGTTATGCTTAGCATTCATGACTGCCTGCTGTTGCACTGATCAGCCTAGTGGTGGCTCACATCCATCACACACAGAGCTATTTCTATTTTTGGGCAGAATTATTATAGTGTTCCCAATGTTAAAAGGATAAAGCCATTGTTTACAAATTTGGGAAATAAATAACCAAAAAATGTATATTTTGTTGTTTCCTTACTGTACCGAAAATGAACCGAACCGTGACCTCTCAACCGAGGTACGTACCGAACCAACATTTTTGTGTACCGTTACACCCTTTATATATTATATATATATATATATATATATATATATATATATATATATATATATATATATATATATATATATATATATATATATATATATATATATATATATAACCCAATGCGGCCCCCGAGTCAAAAAGTTTGGGGACTCCTGCCGTAGACTATGCCAGATAACCAATACAGATAATTTCTGTTTCTCAAGACCAATACCAATATTGGATTTAAAAAATATTTGTTATGTCCCATGAAAAATATGGACCAGGTAAAAAATATATACAAATATTATGTATTATTATTAATAATAATAATAATTAATAATAATATCTTTCTGTGTGGAGTTTGCATGTTCACCCCGTGATTGCGTGGGTTCCCTCCGGGTACTCCAGCTTCCTCCCACCTCCAAAGACATGCACCTGGGGATAGGTTGACTGGCAACACTAAATTGGCCCTAGTCTGTGAATGTGAATGTGAGTGTGAATGTTGTCTGTCTATCTGTGTTTGTCCTGCGATGAGGTGGCGACTTGTCCAGGGTGTACCCCGCCTACCGCCCGATTGTAGCTGAGATAGGCTCTAGCGCCCCCCGCGACCCCGAAGGGAATAAGCGGTAGAAAATGGATGGATGGATTAAAATATTATTATTTTAAATGTAACCTTCCTCTGATTATAATCCCCTCACCTATCCAGGAAGAAAAGAAAGGACATGTCAACACAGCCATGGAAAACACTCAAACCAACAATGTAAACACAATTTTATAATCACAATTAACACTTAACCGTAGCCTCCTATAATTAAGTTGCAAAAATAAGGAACATGTAAAAAATGCATAATAAAGTGTAACAAAATAATATAACGTGTAAAAATGTAAACATAGAGAAACCTGAGAACAAATTCTTTGCAGGTTTATTATACGTTTCATTGAACACATATATAACAAAATCAATTACGTCTCTATCTCGACATATTGATATTGTTTTATTGGCCCAGCCCTACATTTGGTGCCAATAGCACCAAATGTCTTCTGTAACAGTGAAGATGTCCCACAACATCTATGCCATGTTTGTTTGTTTACAGCAGTGCTTTTTATTGTCTGTTATGGTTACCCCTTCCTCGGAAGAAGAAACCATTTTGCGCCCCACCCATTGTCCACTGTGACTATAGATTGTGTCATTTGTATATAAAATTGTTATAAGTACACCTTTGCATAACATTGTATCACTAATGTAAAGCATGTGAAATGTCCGCGAAAACTAAAAATCAGCATTTTCAAACATTAATTTTTTCATCAAAATATCACTTCCGCGTTATTTATCGACTTATTAAAATAAGATCCGAACAAGAATTGTCAATTGCTCTCCTCAGCTGCAGGTATTCACTCTTCCTCTTGCCTAAACGCTGCACTGAATTGCTGGACAGGGAGACGATCGAGGTGCCAAAACAAGCTCGCTCGTGAGCATAGTTAGCATCATCTAGCTAGTTAGCTTGTTGTCGCCTGTGTTCGCTCTCCAAGCTACAATTTTGTTGGCTTTCAACTTAGCTGCTAAACATATTTGGATGATTACAATCCATACATGGTTAGTTCCTAACTAGTTGTACGTAGTTCTAGAGCATGACTATTCAACTACATAGTATAGAGGGCTGCAGTTTCAAGAGCCCAAGGGCTCAGTGGCCGGACATCAAAATGTGGATGTTTCGTCAGAAAAGGCCTCTGCAAGTTATATTCCTTTGAGACCGCGTTTTTTTAATTACAAAGTAAACACATTGGACACACTGCACTGTCAATAAATGTAATATTCTGCCCTCGCTAGTCATTTCCAGCGTGTGCAGCTAGACAGATAGTTAAAAGCATAAAGACATAGAAGCGCCAAAAGTTTTTTCGAGGATTGATGGTCCTTCAGAAGTATTTTTCTTCCTTAGTTTAATTTCTTTACACTTCTTCCTTCATTTAAGTTTGTACGACCTTAAAATATAAAATAAACATTAGAAATGTATAACATCTATTGTGTATTTTACATAATGTCCATTTTGTATTTTACACAAATCAAATAGAGGGTTTAGTGTTAATACATTCACACAATAAACTGCAGATGTTTACGTAAATAGAAATTACCCAACAATCACACACCAAACATTGCATCCAATGAATGTGACTCATCACAATTAAACCTAAGAAGATGCATTATCGCTTAAAAGGACCTAAACACAAATGTGTGACCAAATTTAGCGCTAAGTGTATTAAACGAGCTTTGATTGCCAGAGTTACTTTCAGACAAAAAACAACACAACCTCAAATATAAAACACATCACAGAGTTAGCCATTTCAATAAAAACAAATAAATGATCTAAAACAGACTGCTTGTCTGGATCAGTGTCCGTCACTTAACAGCTCTGACAGAAAGCAATGACTCGATCACTTGTTTGGGGCAGATCATTCATACTTTAATGTTCAGTCGTTGCTAGAAGTCCAATTTTCGCAATTTATTTCGATTTTTTTCAGGGTTGAATGAAGTCTTCTTCTACTCACCCCACTGCTGCTTTATTGTGACACATATGCCTCGTTGTTGCCCCTGTGGAGTTGCGGGAGTATTGCATATATGACCAACCCTAGTTTACATGGTTTTATCGAGCCTGTTTGGTTGATGTTCGGCTGGCGAAATGAAAAACTTTGGCAAACCGCATGTGGCCCGCGGGCCCAGAGTTGAATAGGCCTGTTCCAGAGCATTTATTAGTAGCTCGCGAGAAGGTGTATTTTTGACGTGATGGATGTAAACAGAGGTCACAACCCCGGAAGCATATTACTCGAGAGGGTGTGGCTATAGGATAAAGTTTCCAAATGGGAAACATTTTCTGAGTTCTTTGCATGCATGTTATAGATTAAAATTTTCAATGATAATAATGTTAGTAAATTACGTACTTAAAAAAAAAACAAAAAAACTGGTACGTTTCAAAAGGACAGCCATAAGAGGTTGGTAGATGACAATAAATCTAAAGGTAAAATGTACTGTAGAAATGCACCCAATTTCAGGAAATGCAGTCTTTATTTTCAAAACTTTCTTTCGGGGCTTTTGTGGCAGCACTTCGTGCATATAGAAGTCGTCCTTTTTTTCTTGAAAGGTGCTCACATGCCTGAACATGAAAGAAAAACTTAACAACAAAGAATAACTTTATTAACATGTTTTGTTTTGTCTGTAACAGAAAAGATTTTAAGTGCATCTAATTTTTCTGAAATAAAAATAAATAAATACTTATTTGAACTCTAAACATTTTTCAATCGACTTCAATCATTCAATCAATCAATCAATCAATGTTTATTTATATAGCCCTAAATCACAAGTGTCTCAAAGGGCTGCACAAGCCACAACGACATCCTCTGTACAGAACCTACTTGAACCATTTGATACTGAAAAATAAAATTACTTCCATCCATCCATTTTCTACCGCTTATTCCCTTTGGGTTCGCGGGGGGCGCTGAAGCCTATCTCAGCTACAATCGGGCGGAAGGCGGGGTACACCCTGGACAAGTCGCCACCTCATCGCAGGGCCAACACAGATAGACAGACAGACAACATTCACACTCACATCCACACACTAGGGCCAATTTAGTGTTGCCAATCAACTTATCCCCAGGTGCATGTCTTTGGAAGTGGGAGGAAGCCGGAGTACCCGGAGGGAACCCACGCAGTCACGGGGAGGACATGCAAACTCCACACAGAAAGATCCCGAGCCCGGGATTGAACCCAAGACTACTCAGGACCTTCGTATTGTGAGGCAGATGCACCAACCCCTCTTCCACCGTGAAGCCCAATAAAATTACACAGACTCAATAAATAAAAAATAAGTTTAAATTGATGAGCAACATTGGTGACGTCAGAGTTACTCATATTAGCTTGATAATTATCTTTCCGATATGTATCATGCACCCCTAATATAGACAAGGCATTTTAGTAAATGAGCCTGCAGTAGATTTCCAATCATGTTATGGAAACATGTTATCATTCCTTTAGGACCTCCTGATTTCTGGTAATATGATAAAAATGTCTCCAAAGCGTCAACTTTTCATTCCAATGGTTGGACTGCAGTACACAGAAAACGCAAGCACAGGAGTTCTGTATTGTCAACAAGTTAGGTGCTTGCACTAAAACAGAGTGGCATCCTCCGGGGGGTTTGTTTTTAATGACAGTGTGAGATTAGGAGGATAAGAAGTCTTTGGCTCCGACATCAGAGATCTTTTTCGCCTGGGGTATTTTTACACAGAGCTGTTTGCCTGGGACACCTTCACACACAGTAAATATTAAATATGATTTATCGATTTGTTTTCAGGCCAAAGGTTTTCATCGAGCAAAAAGCTCTGGACACTATCGCTTACCTTTGCGACGGTGATGCGCGAGCAGGGCTCAACAGTCTGCAGCTGGCCGTTCAGGCTCAGGGCGGCTGGAACCGAGCGAGTCCTTTCGGACCAGACGATTCCCCGAAGGAAATAGTTGTGAAGGAGAAACACGTCAAGGAGGGCCTCCAGAGGTCTCATGTTCTCTACGACAAAGCCGGTAAGCTGCTCTTCTCATTGCTTACCAAAGCAAATCATCTCATCGCTTGATATTTGAGGCGCAAATACAGTGTTGGCTATATTTAGCAAAGCACCCGACACATTTTAATATGAATAGAAACACATTTTGTTCCAGGCAAAATTGGATACATGCTACAACTCAGGTTCTCTTCAGTGGTAATCATTCAGAGTATGAATAACATAAGGAAGAAATACTGAAGAAATGCAGCCTTATTTTGAAATCTATCCATCCATCCATTTTTCTACCGCTTGTCCCTTTTGGGATCGCGGGGGGTACTGGAGCCTATCTCAGCTGCATTCGGGCAGAAGGCGGGGTACACCGTGAACAAGTCGCCACCTCATCGCAGTATTTTGAAATCAATCTTCTATAATAAAAATAAGTTGTTGATATTTTCTCGTCATGACCATCTCTACAGAAGACTCACCGAGTCTGCCTACACTAGAAAGGCAGTCTCCTAAATTGTCCCATTACATAACATTCAGCTGTCCCCAAACAAGGAGATTTACTGGTGCCCGTTTTACGCAGTGATGAAAAGCACTTACCATAGTTGATGAATGGCTCATATTAAAACTTACACTTCTGTATGGGTTGGTCTCATCACATCAGCATTAGCTGTGTTGGAAGCTGTTAGAGCTAAACAAAAACACATTTTATTTAGTTAATTTCTTCAGATAATTGTTCATATGAAATGTGTGTGCGTGTGTGTATGTGTGAGAAACTTAAAGGTGAGGAGCATTACAACTGTATCTCAGCTTTGCACAAGTCCATGAGAGGCTCCCATGAAAACGCTGCCCTCTACTGGCTGGGGCGTATGCTGGAAGGTGGTGAGGATCCACTCTATGTGGCTCGCAGGCTGGTCAGCTTTGCCAGCGAAGACGTGGGTAGGAAAGACGAATAATGTCCGCTCGAGCAGATTTAAAAAAGGAACTGCACTTTTTGGGGGGAATTTTGCCTATCGTTCACACTCATCCTGAGAGCCAAGAACACATGTCTTTTTTTTTTTTAAGATTCTATATGATCAAAAACACTTGCAAGATGCAGCTATTGGAAGTTACCATTGTAGCCTTCAAAACCCTCCAATGTTTTATATACACACTACAAGTCTATTTATAATGTAGTAACAGTCAAGTTGATGTACAAAAATTACAGTGTTTTGGTCATTTTAAGCAATACGGGAACGTATTTCCTCAGTGCATTTATTTCCGTTTCCGACTTCCGGCAACAAACGTTTGTGTTTTCTAATCATGGCAGACTTGATAACAAACAACGAAGACAATTATTTTGGACAAAAGAAGAATCACAACTAGAGATGTCCGATAATATCGGTCTGCCGATATTATCGGCCAATAAATGCTTTAAAATGTAATATCGGAAATGATCGGTATCGGTTTCAAAATTATCGGTATCGATTTCAAAAAGTAATATATATGACTTTAAAACATACCACGTAGGGAAAAGTACAGAGCGCCAATAAACCTTAAAGGCACTGACTTTGCGTGCCGGCCCAGTCACATAATATCTACGGCTTTTCACACACACAAGTGAATGCAACGAATACTTAGTCAATAGCCATACAGGTCACACTGAGGGTGGCAATATAAACAACTTTAACACTGTTACAAATATGCGCCACACTGTGAACCCACACCAAACAAGACTGACAAACACATTTCGGGAGAACATCTGCACCGTAACACAACATAAACACAACAGAACAAATACCCAGAACCCCTTGCAGCACTAACTCTTCCGGGACGCTACAATATACACACCCCGCTACCCCCCCACCCCACCTCAACCCCGCCCACCTCAACCTCCTCATGCTATCTCAGGGAGAGCATGTCCCAAATTCCAAGCTGCTGTTTTGAGGCATGTTAACAAAAATAATGCACTTTGTGACTTCAATAATAAATATGGCAGTGCCATGTTGGCATTTTTTTCCATAACTTGAGTTGATTTATTTTGGAAAACCTTGTTACATTGTTTAATGCATCCAGCGGGGCATCACAACAAAATTAGGCATAATAATGTGTTAATTCCACGACTGTATATATCGGTATCGGTTGATATCGGAATCGGTAATTAAGAGTTGGACAATATCGGAATATCGGATATCGGCAAAAAAGCCATTATCGGACATCTCTAATCACAACCTTATATTTTTTAACCTGAATATACGGAGGATGAACTTGGTTATAGAAGCGAGCACGAAGGAAGGGTGAAATGTTGGAGCAGACGGATGCCGAGAGAGGGAGGTTGACGTGACTCGATGGTGTAAATGGTGGCCTGGTAGCCAAGCTATGCCGACATAAATGGCGTACTTACCCAAAATCAACGTAAAAAAAACAAACGGACAATTGAGTCAGTCACATTATAATATCGATCATGATACACGCAGCACATCATGCTCATTACAACTACAGTAAATATGCTGTCTGGCTAGCTGTGTACAAACAAAACATGAAATGTGGGCTAATACTTTACAGATACTGTAATATGATTGTTCATGTTTTTCAGTCAGTACAGATTGGTGTCCTATCGTATTGTGTTGTGCATTACAAACTCAAAAACCATTGAGCTGTTGTCACAGTAGCTCGCTTACCGCCAATGCCGTAGCATGCCGTTGCTATGCTAGGAAAAGAGTTCCTCCGTGTTCACTCTTACAATAACAATGTCGCTACAGTTTGGTTATTATACATGTTGTGGAACGTAAATTAAGTATTGTTGGCGGTTTTTGGGTGCCTTTTTAAAGTGATTTAGAGGCAGAATGTATTGATCCCATTAGCTCCAATGCTAGTCACCTCGAACGAGATGATTATTACAAATAAGAATTTAAAAAAACAACCTTTTGTCTTCATAAAGATTGTTAATGATAGCCAAAATTAAAAAAAAAAAAGTGCAGTTCACCTTTACATTTTTTTTTTTTGCCTTCTCATGTGCTGTTGTCGCTTTTAGGTATGGCAGATCCCCTCGCTCTTCCTCAAGCTGTATCTACCTTTCAAGCCTGTCACTTCATTGGGATGCCTCAGTGTGAGGTACTGAAAGTTGGCAGCAGGTTAAAAAATATATGTATATTTTTTATTCATTGTTCTATTACTGCTCCACAGGTCAATCTTGCTCAGTGCGTGGTCTACCTTTCACGAGCGCCCAAATCCATGGAGGTCCACATGGCCTACAATAACGTAAAGGCTTGTCTGAGGAACCACAAAGGCCCCATGCCTCCCGTCCCGCTTCACCTGCGCAACGCATCCTCCCGCCTCATGAAGCAGCTAGGCTATGGCAAAGGTTACACATACGATTCCAACGTGGAGCAGGAATTCTTGCCCGAAGAGCTCCGGGGGATCAATTTCTTCACCCGGACAAACTCATCGCTGTGACTACCATGGGAGATTAAGAAGGGACATGTGAGTGGAATGATTTAAAGTCACTCGCCCAGTAAGGTAAAGCAAGACTTAACATTCATATCCAAGTTAAAGGGGAACTGCACTTTTTTGGAATTTTGCCTATCATTCACAATAATAATAATGTTAGACAAGCACGCATGATCTATTCCGCATATAAATCGCTCTACAAAACATCCAAAAACCTCAGTTTTATATACATACTGTAAGTATATATGTAATGTAGTAACATGCACATTCATAATAACATGTAATAAGTATGTATTTTGGTCATTTTAAGCATTATGACAGCGCATTGATTTTACAGACGCATCACTACATTCCCTTTTCCTTTCAATAAAATACGATTGCTAATCATGGCAGACTTCATGAGTGACGACGACAACTACTTTGGGACAAATGATGAGTCAGAACTTTATATTTGTGAGCCTGAATATAAGGATGAGGAGCTACAACCTTTAGTAGCTGAGTGATAAGCAGATCCAGCAAGTAGCTCTATTGCTAAAAAGCTGAACAAGAAATACAAACTTCAAAGATAACAAAACAATCACTTACTCTACAATGTCTGCTCTCAGGATTAGTTTTTCCCATTTATACAATTAATTCAGCATGAACTTTAAAAAAAGGTGGGCTCAAACAAGAGTCTTTTTGTGTCTTCTTAGCGATGTCTCCCAGGCTAATCAAAGTTGATCAATGGCCACAGCCTTCCACTGTACAAGTGCGAGGCATGAAGTATAATCTAGTACAAACTTTTATCAACTCAGAGGCGATGCAGCAGCTCACAGGCTTAGTATGTCATTAGCTGCAGTAGCTCGTTACCTGTCTGTGATCAAGGTGCCGCCAAAAGTAGTTCCTTTAAGTTAGCTCCTGTAACAACAATGTCGCTAATATGCAGGTCACAACATGTAAATGGAGTATTGTTGGCGGTGTTCTTAGAGAGCTTTATGGGCGAAGTGGATGACTCCCATTAGCTATGTTGTTAGCCGTGTAGTATGAGCCGAATATTATAAATTAGAATACATACAAAAGAGAAAAACGTGTCACATTGGGATTGTGAATGATAGGCAAAATTCCAAAGAAAATGCAGTTCCCCTTTAAGTCATCTTCAACTTATACCCGTCTTTAGTTTATTAGTCCTAATGTTGATTGCCATCCATCCATTTTCTACCGCTTGTCCCTTTTTGGGGTTGTGGGGGGTGCTGGAGCCTATCTCAGCTGATTGTTCAGATTTAAATGCCCAGTCTTGTATAATATCTATCAAATACATAAACTGCAACTTTATAGCAATGTATTCTTTGGTCTAATATTCACTACTGTACAGTTTTGTGACACATAGCCATGTGGCTTTTTCTTCATATTGCAAGTTTATAAATAAATAAATATTGACTGATTTACATGTCTCTACTTTTCCAAGACCTTACACACAAAATAATTGGATTCAATACAAGAGCCGTACCGAAAATTATGCCTTTCTAAAGAAATGCTTGACATATAGATATTAATTTCACAATGTTTATTGTGGTTGCAGTTTGCAGTGGTGTAGTATCTCTCTCATATTGTGCCCAATATATGTATCACTATGATGTAGTTCAGTGATACACCAATACATGACCACCACGTTACATACTGTAAGCGATCATTAGAAGATAATTAATCTATTAATATAGGTGGAATTCTGATGGAGATACCATGAATTGCTATACATAATGTTGTGTCCAGTAAGTAGAGGAATACAACAAAAATTAAATTAATGTTTTGAAGAGTCTTTTATTTATTAAGTAGGAAAACCAGTCAATGTTGGGCCATTATCTACAAAGACATAAAAAAAGAGAGAAGGCATAAACATTTTGTATTACTGTTTTTCTTTTCTTTTTTAACTGCAAGTAATTCAGGATTCTGACCTGCGTGATCCAAGGGATGAAGGAAGCCACGCGGGTGAAGATTGTGGGCCTGTGAGGAGTGTTACAGCCTCGTCCATCTACAAAGCTGGTCACCCCTTGGACGTACCATCTGCCATCTTTGCCTTTACAGTTAAGAGGGCCTCCTGAGTCGCCCTACAAAATGATGTCAGACATTCCTGCACTGCCATCTTTTTTTCTTTAATACTAAAAAACTCCTCTTACATGGCAGGCTGACTTGCTGTCTCCTCCTGCGCACACCATGGTCGTTTTGGCCGAACCTCCCCACCAGTCGCTCTGACTACAGATGCTGTGGCCCACCACCGGGAGAAGAGCTTGCTGTAGTCTAGAAGCTCGGGGCCCACCGGCTTAAAGGCAGAGAACACAAATTAGGAAGATCATTTTAGAGAGTCTTTAAATATTGGTGTGGGCAAGCTCACAGTAGAGGCGACCCCAGCCTATGACGTAGCAGGACTGGTTGTGGGCTAGGGTATCTCCCTGCTTTGGTAAGCATGCCAGCTGAACCTTGTCATTAATGACGGCACTCTGCTCCAGCTTAAGTAAAGCAATGTCGTTCCTATTACAGCAAAAATTAACCTGAAAACTGCTGTTTTACAGTAATCCAGATGTGGTCTTTAAAAGCGGTGACAACTTTACCCGCAAGACACACAGTTGTCATTCCATTTTGGGTGAATGATCATTTTCTCCACACGAATTGACTGTTCAGGTCCCTCGTCTGAGTTCATGTCATGCTCGGCCAGAACCACTCTGTATGTGTGGAACCTGCAAGAATCACCGCTGGTTAATGCTGAGGACTTTATTGTGTAAATGTCTCAAAAAAAGGCTCACGTGATGCAGTGCGCAGCAGTCAAGACCCAGTTTGGAGCAATCATGGTTCCTCCGCAGGTCGGGTAGAATGACTCCAAAGAATTCCACATTCAATCCTCATTTGTTCAGATGTATTATCTCAGAGCATTCAATCGATCGTTTAAACCAAACAGTCCAGTTGCAATTGGTTGAATGCCCTGAGATTACAATGACCTAGATGAATGAGAACATTCATAGACACGCACTAATGATCTCCACCAGGTGGCGCTGACATCTTCCTCAAACTGACTTTTGTAGGATTATTGGGTAAACTTTAAAAAATAAAACTAATAAAAACAATTGCTGAGTAGATAATCATGTCTTGAAAGGATTTTCAATTCATTATTAAACTACACTCCATTCATCCGTATAGTATCAATGTTTACTAATTAGAGGTTTAATGATATGGATTATTACAGTAAACAATGTCCGTTTAAAAACATTACACATTGTCAACCTTTGAATTAGTTTGTTGTGTTTGTATGTTGTGGTATAGGATGACAACCCCAAATTTCAGGACAAAATGAATTAACAATATTGCCAATTTGTGTTGAAAATTAAATTATTTGTAATGAAAACTAATAATTGTTTATTTGCGTGTGTATGTGAATAGAATGGCCTCATATTTATATG
>NC_084566.2:19339124-19356624 GCF_033978685.3 Nerophis lumbriciformis
ACCCTCACTGGAAACGTGTCCGACTTACTGCCGGCAATGCGGACCAAGCTCTGACACTGATCATGCAGGGAGCAGACCGCCACAATCAGACAGTCCAATACCCCATACTCTCTGAGCACTCCCCACAGGACTTCCCGGGGTACACGGTCGAATGCCTTCTCCAAGTCCACAAAGCACATGTAGACTGGTTGAGCAAATTCCCATGCACCCTCAAGAACCCTGCCGAGAGTATAGAGCTGGTCCACAGTTCCACGACCGGGACGAAAACCACACTGTTCCTCCTGAATCCGAGGTTCGACTATCCGGCGTAGCCTCCTCTCAGTACACCTGAATACTTGGGCCTATTATGCTACTGTATTTTAATGTTAAGTTAAAGTACCAATGATTGTCACACACACACACACTAGGTGTGGCAAAATTATTCTCTGCATTTGACCCACCACCCTTGATCACACCCTGGGAGGTGAGGGGAGCAGTGAGCTTGGTCATTATGGTGGTACTTTGGAGAGCCAAGTTTTTTCTTCGGTGGTACTTGGTGAAAACATTTTGAGAACCACTATTCCCTTCACTGTAATTATTATTATTATTATTATTATTATTATCATTATTATTATTATTTACACCAAGATATTACAAGGTTTTTATTGTTACCAAACCCCTTCAAATAAACGGTGAATTGCTTGAATATAGTGTTAACACTGAAATATCGGGGAAATTATTAATACCATCATAATGTGAGGCGCCACGTGTGATATTTTCAGATAATTTGTAAAAAATAAATAATTTAAAGCTAAAAAAAACTATTTGAAGATTAAGTTATAATTTTATTGTTACTAGCACTTCAGCGTTTTCTCTCTTTACACACTAAAAAATATTGGGTTAGAAAATAACCTAATTTTAACCCAACTGCTGGTTCAGCAAAGGACAAACCCCTTATTTGAGTTATTTTAACTCAACATTTTGGGTACATTTTTTCAACCCAACTTTTGCGTTGAATTATTTCACCAAAAAGTTGTCATGATAACTTAATGTTGTGTTATTTCTAACCAAACTGTTGGGTTGAATTATTTAACCCAAAAGTTGAGGTATGCTAACTCAATGTAAATAATAATGTTAATGGTCCGTGTACCTTCCGTTCATTCTATTTCCATTTCTGAAACGCAAATCAAAAAACTAAATTAGGGCCGTTTTTCGATTTTTATTATACACGGCAGAGACCAAAAAAGGGTTGATTTTTATTAAAATATTGCCATAAAATCTGATTTTGTGCTGTTTTCCTTTTATGGATTTTAATTTTTTCAGATAAACACAAAAATCGAAAAAAAAATTCATCCAAAATGCAAAAATGCGTGTTTATGTGTGTGATGACAAAATGAACCGGAAGCAGTATTTTAGCTTTTCCTTCGTGTTTAGCATGTTTTTAGCATAACGCTAACATCTTTGTTCCGTGTACCTTCCGTTCATTCTATTTCGAATTCTCTAATGGGAATAGAAAAACACCTTTTGGGCCATTTTTTCTATTTTCATTTCTGAAACAAAAGTTGGACAACTATTTAATGAGACTTTTTTTTAAAGACAATAGGACTCTTGCTGAACAAAGATGTTAGCGTAATGTTAAAAACATCCTAAACGCAAAGGAAAAGCTAAAATACTGCTTCCGGTTCAATTTGTCATCACACAGATAAACACGCATTTTTGCTTTCTGGATTAAATTTTTTTTCGATTTTTGTGTTTATCTGGAACAATTTAAATCCATAAAAGGAAAACAGTACAAAATCAAATTTTATGGCAATATTTGAAAGAAAATCCACCATTTTTTGTTTGTTTTCAAAACTGCCGTGTATAATAAAAATAGAAAAACGGCCTTATCTTTGTTTTTTGATTTGCGTTTCAGAATTGGAAATAGAATGAACGGAAGGTACACGGACCATCTTTGTTCAGCAGGAGTCCTATTGTCGTTAAATAGTTGTCCAACTTTTGTTTCAGAAATGAAAATGGAAAAAATGGCCCGAAATGTGTTTTTTTGATTTGCATTTAAGAATTGGAAATAGAATGAACGGAAGGTACACGGACCGTTAATGAGACTAATCCATAATAAAATTCCCTTCAAGAAAAAAGTAACTTTTACCCTTTTACCAAAAAATGCCCTACTTGTTGAAAAACAACCCAAAAATGGTTCCTAGTTTTGAAAACCCAGAAATTTGGTTAAAATAATACCCTTATAACCCAAAAATGGATTGCTATTCATAAAAATAACTCGAAAATTTAACCCAACACTAGCAACTCATACATTGGGTTATCAAAAGAACCCATTATTTGTTAGTGTATTACGCATTTTAATCTTTAAATTGTTTTTGTTTTTTTACATAAAAAAAAAATTAATAAACAGTGCAAATGGCCCCTGTGCCGCACTTTGCACATCGCCTTGACTTTGAGTTTTCTACTAAAAACTCATTCCCAGATATCTTAACTCCTTTTTTTTTTCATTTCGCAAAATCACTCTCATTAAGATAAAATGTATGCGTGTTCGTGTGCGTGTAAGTGGGTGGGGGGTCTAATTAGGCATTATTTAGCTCCCAACCCTTGCAGACGTCAGTAATGGTGCCGAGCTCACAATTCACACATATTTATTTTTGCATTTTAGAAGCTTCAAGCCAGGGAGTGAAATCCGGACAGGTTGTTATAGCTACGCAATCCGCGGGTGTTCTGATGTCTATTTAAAAGCCCCCCCGTCGGACCCTCCGCCCCTCCGACCCTCTTTAAACAACATTATATATCACACTCGCAGCATTTCTCAATCAGCTCCCAAAAAAAAGCAAAACACATTCTCATTGTGTGCCTGCGCTCAGAGCAGATCAACTTTTTTTTTTACACTTTGCTCATAAACTTCCATGACTGCCTGCGCAAAGAAGACAAAAAAAAGGGGAAAGCTTTTTTTTTTTCCAAACTAACTTTTTTTTTTTTTTTTTTTATGTTTGACTTTCACCACAGAGTGATCGTCTGCGAGTTGATTGGAGCAAAGAGATAAAGATCATCATCATCATCATCATCATCATCAGTGGTGCGCTCCGAGCTGCCTTTTTGGCCACTTTGGTGCCGATCCGAGTGCGCGTCAGGGCGCGCAGCTTCAGGGTTCTGCTGCCCGGAGAGGTTCGGAGCGACTCGTTTTAAGGATGATAGTTGTTGGATGTTTCCTCGTGTTGCTGTGCGGGATCACGCGTGTCATGGCAGGTTATCCCATTTGGTGGTAAGTCTTTCACTTCTCAACTATTTGAAATACAAACGTTTGTTGTTATGGTTTTATTCTGGTGTTCTGGTGCTTTAAGTATACTAACAACACTACCACAATATATTTTTTTTTTTGTCATCACATTCAATTTAATGAATAGAGAAGAAACCTTTAATAGGTGTCTCACCTGCACTAAAATGTCAAATTAAACCTTTACAAATGGTAATAATTTCCAGTGTGTGCAGGTGTCTCCTATTTTTTCACCTAAACCATGAAAATAAGTCATCTTTATTAATATATTTACATATGTTATTTTTATTGCATGAGTCTTTTTTAACTTATAAAACCCCTTTGGAGAATTCATGTATTTGTTTCCGACAAGTTAACATCACGCGGTTACATTTGCACATTTCAACATGTCCGAAAAGGAGTAGTAATAAGCAGTGATTATATTTAATAACTACACGCCTTCTTCAGGTCTATTATGATATTTAATTCACACATTAACTTTTGCATTGTACATTTATTTCACTATATGTGGAAAAGAAAGTGAGGTGGTTGGGGAAAAATAAACATCTCAATAATAAGCTATTGAGTACATATTGGACTGAATTGTACACTTCATAATTATTCTCTATATATTTTGATGATCAATAAACGCTATAGATAATATTCACATATGCACAACTTTACATCCAATGTACCAGTGGTACTTCCTTTTTTATACGCCCACTCATTTTACAACGATATAGTTTATGACTGTTTTGTTTGATCACACATTTTGTACAAACTCGTCCGTTGGCCCACATATCATTAGCAAGGCATGATTGAGTACTTTATCGAGTATTACTACAAATAAGTCTCCATGGGGCCAAAGAAAGTTGTGAGCGTCAGCACTATGATAAAGACGGTGAGAAACACTATTGAATTCAAGAAAGAATTGAAAGTGCGAAAGAGTAAGAGTGTTCAATAAATGTAAAGGGGCTGTTTACAACTTGCTCAGAATTACATTTTTCAAAGCAAACAATATAACAAATACACCATGGCTAGGTTATGTTACCATTATTGGTATTACAGAACACAATTGTCTAGATTTTTCACAATTACTAAGTTTACGTAATGACATTTTTTACCGGTCTGAAAAAAATCACTCACCCTGTCTCGTCAACACGTACGCGCGGGAAGCGCGTGCACACATACAAAAGCAGTCCAAGAGAAGCAACAAACAATTTGCAGTCATGTTGTTATAGAATATACAAAACCCAAAACCAGTGAAGTTGGCACGTTGTGTAAATGGTAAATAAAAACAGAATACAATGATTTGCAAATCCTTTTTAACCTATATTCAATTGAATAGACTGCAAAGACAAGATACTCAACATTCGAACTGGAAAACTTTATTTTTTTTCAAATATTAGCTCATTTGGAATTTGATGCCTGCAACATGTTTCAAAAAAGCTGGCACAAGTGGCAAAAAAGACTGAGAAAGTTGAGGAATGCTCATTAAACACTTATTTGGAACATCCCACAGGTGAACAGGCTAATTGGGAACAGGTGCTGAAAGGTACATACAGGTTTTGGAGCAACATATGTTGCCATCCAAGCAATGTTATCATGGACGCCCCTGCTTATTTCAGCAAGACAATGCCAAGCCACATGTTACAACAGCGTGGCTTCATAGCAGACTGGTCTGCCTATAGTCCAGACCTGTCTCCCATTGAAAGTGTGTGGGGCAATATGAAGCCTAAAATACCACAACGAAGGCCCCGGACTGTTGAACAACTTAAGTTGTACATCAAGCAAGAATGGGAAATAATTCCACCTGAAAAGCTTCAAAAATTGGTCTCCTCAGTTCCCAAACGTTTACTGAGTGTTGTTTAAAGGAAAGGCCATGTAACACAGTGGTAAAAATGCCCCTGTGCCAACTTTTTTGCAATGTGTGGCTGCCATTAAAGTCTAAGTTAATGATTATTTGCAAAAAAAAATTGAGTTTCTCAGTTCAAACATTAAATATCTTGTCTTTGCAGTCCATTCAATTGAATATAGGTTGAAAAGAATTTGCAAATCATTGTTTTCTGTTTTTATTTACCATTTACACAACGTGCCAACTTCACTGGTTTTGGGGTTTGTACATTCAATGACAGCAAACACGGGATATCCTAAACGCTATTATTAGCTAACAAAACCCAAAGCTAATGCGCGTGCATGTGTTAAGTATTGTACTTACGTAATTACGTCTTTACGTACGAGAAGCCGTAAGAAGACTTAAAATACGCTTAAAATCCATTGTAAGGTTAGCGCCCTCTAGGCATCTGTGTAAATGTTGTAAACATCCCATCTAAATGCTCGTTTATACATTTAATTAGTCATTTATATTCATTTTGTGTTTTCTTCATGTATTCATAATTCATATTCCTAATTATTCTCTATAAAATGTGATTCATTAGATGTAGATCATTTCTTTTGGGAAACAATGCCTTTGAAAACAGACCTCTACTGTATAAAGTAAAGTACCAATTATTGTCACACACACACTAGGTGCGGTGAAATTATCCTCTGCATTTGACCCATCACCATTAATCACCCCCCGAGAGGTGAGGGGAGCAGTGAGCAGCAGCGGTGGCCACGCCCGGGAATAATTTTTGGTGATTTAACCCCCAATTCCAACACTTTATGCTGAGTGTCAAGCAGGGAGGTAATATGTCCCATCTCTATAGTCTTTGGTATGACTCGGCCGGGGTTTGAACTCAAGACCTACCGATCTCAGGGCGGACACTCTAACCACAAGGCCACATGATATTGTTAATTTTTATCATTAGAAGCTCTGCATTTTGGTGTTTTTCTACTCTAATCGTCATTTCTCTTGTCAGTTTGGACCGTTTTCATGCTCCGTCTTTTCGGAGTGCGGCAAACCCAAACATTGCATTTTATTTATTTAATGATTCATTATTTGTAGATGGTTAGGTGTTGGGTGTATACTTCCTGTGAGGGAGAACGTCATTATGTTCTCAGCTGGAAGGAAATCCTGATATAACATTTGGGGGGAAGAGAGAGAGAGAGAGAGAGAGTTGACCCGCATCAGCACCGGTGCTCCTGGTTCTCGAGGTTTTGAGATCATATTGATGTTACGTCATCCTATTTGAACAGCATGGATGTCAGTGGCTGTGACACAATGGAATTCTTTTTTCATCCCCAACTAAATGCTTTGATTCTGGAGTCAGGCCTTCCATCCAAACAATCCCTGATCAGGAACCCCTGATTTATCTGTTTTTGCATGGTGGTGTTCAGGAACCCCACACCAAACCTGCCATGACTTAGCCTGGCTGCACTCACCAAGAAGAAGAAGAAGAAGAAGAAGAAGCCACCATGCCTTTTTCTCCCCCCCTTGAATTCACCCCACCTTTGAGAAGATAAATACCTGGAGGTGAAAGCTCGCCGCACATTCCTTTTCCAAAACATATTCTCTTGATGTCAAAGTCGGCTCCAAGGCCCCCGGGGCCCTCAAGTAAAGTGGTAATTGTGAAGCACCCTGCTTGGGCTTGCTGAAATATGCATTAAACTTGCACTGCATACGCCGATATGACAGGGCACCCAGACAAATAATTGTATGTCATGTATGTTTTGCTTAAGTATTTATTTGCTTCAAGTCCATACCTATTTTTTTCCCCCTCATGTTTGTTCCAGCTTATATAAAACTCCTCCCGCTTATTGATCAATCAGAAGTTAAACAAGAGACACGGTTTTGGGGCAGCCGTTCATGGAAGGCTCTTTTTGTTTTACTCAACCCCGTCATGAACTCAAACAGATTGCAAGTCAGCGGCCACCTTTCTCCTTACGTGTCAGACAACAAAGTATTGCAAAAACTCCATGATTATATTCCCTTGTCAGTTCCGGTCATGAGGGTGTCCCAATACTTTAGTTGCCACAGTGTCCATCGTCTCTGGCGGGCTGCTCCTATCACAGGAAGTGGTGGTGATGCTGGCTCAACTCACTTCCCGAATACAGCGCTTCCTCAGTCTGGCAAAAACGAGAGCAACTTTTCCCAAAAGAAATGGGGCAAATTCAATGAACGTCTTCCAGAGACCCACACAAATTTTAATGATTAAACACATTTGATAGTCTTGCGAAGATAAACCAATGTGAAATGCATATACAGTCGTCCCTCACCACATTGCAATTCAAATATTACGGTTTCACCCCATCCCATATTTTTGGGGGGGATATTTTTGATTTTCTTTATCTTTTTTGGTCCTAAAGTAGGCCTCTTCAAGCATAAAAATGTATAAAATGAAAATATCAAATCCAACAGTAGTATCGGCTGTTAGATTAGACCAGAGGTGTCCAAACCACAGCCCAAATGCGGCCCACCAACATCTTCAGTTTGGCCCACAGGGAATTTTACCCACAGTGAGACTTCACTCATTTTGATAGTATGACAATTTTGATGCAGCAATTATGCCGCCAATGAGTGGACAACTTTAGGTTTTCAGGTCAATTACCTTTAATTATGCACTGTTCAAAGAAGTGCGCAGCATTTACCTATATGACCCAATGCAAACAACCTTCCCTCATCATGTTGCCAAAAAAACCCAACACAACCTGCTCACAAAACTTTGATTTTGCTGAGTGCAAACGTGTGAGTTACTTGTGCAGGCTCTGTGGACTGCAGTATTTATAAGTTTAAAGGTGTCATATTACTATTCCTTTCTATTTTCAAAACACTTCCTTGTGGTGTACAAAACACGTAATGGTGGTTCTTTGGCCAAAATTTTGCGTGGATTATGTTTTACAGACCATCTTCTGACTGTCTCTTCAAAATGTGCCGTTTTGTTGGCGGTCTTATTTCCGTGCCAAAGTCGTCCTGCAGGCCAAGGCCACTTCGATCGCGTCTTCCCCCCCGTCAGCCATGTGGTAGTTTTTTGCACTTCCATAGCTCGTCTACTGACACATAAGTTTGAACTCTACGCTACTTTGTATGAGATATGGCAACAGCAGAGGATTTTTAGCATGCATGTGCATGTATGAGCCAGTCTGCCCCACAACAAGAGTAAAAAGAAAAAGAAGGAACTTATTGGTTACAACTGAACAACACTTCTTCGGGTAAACCTCTACCATATATGGAGATAGCCACAAACGTAAATAAAGGAATAATACGTCACTTAGTAGGGAACTACTCTTTTTATTTTATTTTGCCTATCATTCACAATCCCTATATAATACAAGAACACATGTTTTTCATTTGTTTTGCATTTTAAATGTAACTATATGAGCCAATGCAAACAACCTTACCTCGTCATGGTGCAAAAAAACCCAACACAACCTGCTCACTGAACTTTGTGGACATTATAAAAACTTTCATGTAACATAAAAAAAAATCCAAATTACACCCATGTAAATAGTCTGACAATTTTGATGCTAAAATTATGCCGCCAACTAGTGGACAATGTAAGAAATTCAGGTCAATGACCTTTACTTATGCAGTGTTCAGAGAAGTTCACAGAATTACTTATATGACTTAATGCAAACAACCTTCCCTCATCATGGTGCCAAAAAAATAAAAAATAAACCTGCTCACTAACTTTGTGAACATTGTAAAAACGTCCATGCAGCATGATGGGAAAAATGCAAAACACTCTCCACAAAGATCCATGTTTGGCGTACTTTAGCTACTTGACATTTCTGATTAATTACAAAACTTTATGGTGGTTGTCACGGAAGTAAACAAGGCCCAAGTCAAACCTTCACATACTCTTGATATCCAATTATATTAATTATTAATTATATATCCATTATAATAATAGTTACTTTACGTGCATGTCGGCTTTCAGCCCTCGACAAACATTTTTAGCCCAACGCGGCCCCCAAGTCAAAATGTTTGCACACCCCTGGATTAGACTAAAGTGCGCTGTACAGTTTCGTGGCCACTGATTGGCTCAGCCTTAGGTATAGCATTACTATATGGGATTAAAAGAGTGTAAATGTAACTAAAGGGAGTTATTTAGTGTCTAGAGGGCTCTCATAATATTGAAAAAAAATATTTAGAAGGTCAAACCGTTTTTTTATGTTCTAGCTATGAACATTTTTGATGTATAAGTTTGAGGAAGTCTATATATAACGGTCATGTCCGGAACCAATTAATAGCGATTAAAAGATGGATGACTGTAACTGATATATGAAATGGATAAAATAACATTTAACATCACTTTTACATTAATTGAAGGCTCTGCAGAAATTGAGTCTCCAACACATTGGATTCTTTATTTGGGTACTCGATACGCCGGAAAACAAACTCCAGCAGTACCTCGGGATACGAGTAAACCAGCTAAGAAGTTTTTCAGGATACTCTTGTAGTTGTTATGCTTTATGTTGGGGGCAAAAATCTGGGTTTCGAGCCTCCCCCGATGACAGAGGGAACCACATAAGATCCCACCAGAACACCCGATGTCTTTTATTGTTAGCATTAGCTTATAGCTGTAGATCATTGTTTTCTAACCATGGTAAGGAAGAAAGTGAGTGTAAATGGCAGTGCTGGGAAGAAGCGGATGATATTCATTGATTTCAGGAAAGAAATAATCATAAAACAGGACAAAGTGTTGCACCATACCGAAGCAGAAGAAGTCTAACGCCATCCAAGGACGTTTAAATACTATCTAAATGGTAAAACCTGAGTTATCATTGAAAATATGCTGATGGTGTTTTTGACCGAGAAGCAGCTGAATGGAAATACTGTAGAATCCACTCTCTGTAATGCTGTACATTATTACATTACTTCATAAAACTTTTGTAGTTATTTGTACTACATTCTATTGTGTAGTCTTTCATATGAAATGTCCTTTTTAAAGGGCATGTTAAAATGGTGCTGTTTTGGAAGGCCAAACATGGAATAAATGTATTTCAATGCATTTCAATGGGTTATGCTGTTTCGTGATACACTTTTTTTTAAAGTACAAGTTGTGTTACAGAACCCATTAAACCCGTATCCTGAGGTGCCGCTGTAGTTTGTTGCGTGCAATTTTTGGTTGCACAATGACTAAGATGGTATGGGGGCAGGAAACGTTTTGACGCCAATTTTCATTAAAAACGGAATAATGGCAGAAGTGTGGCATACAAAAACTGAGTTTGCTGAGTGCAAACGTGTGAGTTACTTGTGCAGGCTCTGTGGACTGCAATATTTATAAGTTGAAAGGTGTCATATTACTATTTCTTTCTTCTTTCAAAACACTTCCGTGTGGTCTACAAAACACGTAATGGTAGTTCTTTGGTCAAAATTTTGCGTGGATTATGTTTTACAGATCATTTTCTTCAAAATGTGCTGTTTTGTTGGCGGTCTTATTTCCGTGGAAAAGTCGTCCTGCAGGCCAAGGCCACTTCGATCGCATCTCAGACCCCCCACCCACCCCCCACCCCCACGCCCCCACCCCTCTCCCCGTCCGTCAGCCATGTGGTAGTTTTTAGCGCTTACATAGCGAGTCTACTTACACATAAGTTTGAACTCTACTGTACTTTGTATGAAATATGGCAACAGCAGAGGATTATAGCATTCATGTGCATGTACGAGCCAGTCTGCCCCACAACAAGAGTAAAAACATACAGACGGAACTTATTGATTACAACTGAACAACACTTCTTCGGGTGAACCTCTACCATACATGGAGATAGCCACAAACGTAAATAAAGGAATAATACGTCACTTAATGGGGAACTACTCTTTTTATTTTATTTTGCCTATCATTCACAATCCCTATATAATACAAGAACACATATGTTTTTCATTTTTTATGCATTTTAAATCGTAAATAGACGTTGGCAAAAATCAGCTAACAATGGAGTCAATGGGATAATAAGCGTTTATATTCAGGACCTACTCTTCGGGGCGCATTAATCCCAGAGGGGTAACCATCTTATGCTGCTGTATTGACACTATGAGCTGGTGAGCTGCTTTCTTGCCTCTGAGCTGGTGAAAGTTTATTCTTCATCATGCCTTTCACCTTGATGGATAGTAGAAAGATGTGACCGTAAACCGAGAAGTTGGTCAACTTTGACATCCTTAGACCCAGACATGGCGAGAAAAACACGAAAAGATGCTCCCACCTTCTTTTCTTTGTTTACCCCTTAGTGAGGTTCATGTGTATTTTGCATCCCAGTGAGAGCAGACATTGTACAGTAAGTGTTTATTTTTATTTTATTTTATGTTTGTTGGCTCTCACAAAGTCTGCAGTGAGTAATAATCAGTAATGTTGTTGAAGGAAAAAGCGAACGTCGGTGAAATGAATGTGCCCCTGTATGCGTAAAATGAGCAAAATACACCAATATTAGATGTTATCATGAATGTGCCTGTTACTACATAATATTTATACTGACAGCATGTATATAAAACCTTGATGGAGGTGTTTGGAAGTTTTTAGAGCGCTTTATAGGCAAAATAGAGTGACTCCCAAATACTCCACTGTTAGCTGACTTTTTCCTAACCTTTTATTCACGATTTAGATTGCATGAAAAAAGAAAGACCTGTTTACTTGTCTTACATAGGGATTGTAAATGATAAGTTCCTGTTTTATTGATATCTCTATCATGCCTCCACAAATTTTATTTCAAATTTTGGGGACTTTTGTGCATCCGAAATACACAGATACCGTTACCAATAGGTAAGAAAAGTGTATTTTGCATAATAGGGCCCCTTCAAGAGGATCCACACTTGTTGTTCTCCAAGGAAACCGAAGCGACGAGACTGACAAGAGCGGCTTCTTAAAAAATGCGAGCCCGCGGCGCCTGTTTTT
Organism: Nerophis lumbriciformis; assembly: GCF_033978685.3. NCBI lineage: Eukaryota > Metazoa > Chordata > Actinopteri > Syngnathiformes > Syngnathidae > Nerophis > Nerophis lumbriciformis. The sequence continues at coordinate 19,351,131 of NC_084566.2, forward strand.
TACCTTCCTGCAGATGAGTATTGTGAGGAATTGGTCAATGTGGGCTGCCTTTGTTGTTGTTGTTGTTTGCATTTGCACCCTTTTGTTGTGCGTGTGAGGAAGCCAACCAAAAGTCTGGTCTGCTTCTGGGATGTGGACTGTGCTGGTTTCTGCGGGGACTTAAGTGTTTGGTGTTGGGGGGGTGTATGAACTGACTGACAAGGGCCAAAGAGAGGTCAGCTCTTTAGTGTTTACTGGTGGACGCTGTGGATGAGTGTGATTTCCTCCGTGGCCATTTTTTTTTATTTTTTTTTTTACCCTGACTTTATGATTTACTGCAGTGGTCTCGCCTGTACAAATGAAGCAAGCAGTTCTGCTCGAGCCACTGTGACAAATAGCTCTGACATGCGCTGCAGGGCAAATAAAACCCTAGTTCACTTACCAGGTCACCTGACAACATTGAAATGTAATGCTAAAATTCCAATTCCAACACGCAATTTATTTGTCATCCTCATCATCTGAAGGCATAATGGAAGGATTCAAGGTCAGCGTGTTTGGAGCCGTCAACCAAAGGGGTCATTCAGCTTTCCACTGGGAGGTTGTATTTTTAGTTTTTTTTTACTAGAAACCGCCTGAAGCCACTGTCAAGACTTTTGGTAATCTTGTTGTGATTAGTCCCTGGACCAAAGGTCAACAGATAGCGAGCTAACCGCCTAAAACGTATGCACACTTGCTGGGGTTCTTTGGATACAGTTTGTGTGGATGTTACAGTAACTAGTATCACTCAAGGGGGATCATCAGATTAGCCTCGACTTTGATAGTCCGCTGACGTGCCAAAAAGTCCCTTTGCAGCTACCCTTCAGGGTGTTTACCAAAGATGATATTGCGTGTTCCTAAATACTTTATTTCTGCTTGAACTTGTGTGGATAACATTGATTTTGGTAAGTTGGATGAACTCAGGTTAACATGTATGAATAGAAAATACTAAAGGACAAGTGATAAAAATATATAAAGATTGATTGAAGTGACAGCAGGTTTTCACAGTTGTTATGCTATTTCTGAGATGATTGGTTGCTGACTGTCCTAATAGACAAAGTAGAAACAAGGATGTGTAGTTTTATAAGTGTGGCTACAACTGTGTACATATTGTGTACATTCTTCCGGTCTTGTCTTGGAGCGGCATTCACCCTGGGCGGGTTGAGCCGGCTTCTTCTCTGGCCCTGACAACGTCCCGAGCCATGGCGGCCCACGTACGGCTTTTAATGAACCAATCTCTATGCTAATTCTACAGACGCAGGCCGACCACCTTTCGGAGAGGTCCTCCTTGATCGTGTTGCTCAGGTCTTCAACTGTCCCCAAACGCGCTTTCTCATTATGTAGTGTGAAGTGAAGTGAATTATATTTATATAGCGCTTTTCTCTAGTGACTCAAAGCGCTTTACATAGTGAAAACCCAATATCTAAGTTACATTTAAACCAGTGTGGGTGGCACTGGGAGCAGGTGGGTAAAGTGTCTTGCCCAAGGACACAACGGCAGTGACTAGGATGGCTGGAGCGGGGATCGAACCTGCAACCCTCAGGTTGATGGCACGGCTACTCCACCAACCAAGCTATACCGCCCCAATGTACTGTTCATATTTAAAAAAAAACAACATATATATATATATATATATATATATATATATATATATATATATATATATATATATATATATATATATATATATATATATATATATATATATATATATAAACCCCGTTTCCATATGAGTTGGGAAATTGTGTTAGATGTAAATATAAACGGAATACAATGATTTGCAAATCCTTTTCAACCCATATTCAATTGAATGCACAAGATATTTGATGTTCAAACTCATAAACTTTATTTTTTTTTGCAAATAATAATTAATTTAGAATTTCATGGCTGCAACACGTGCCAAAGTAGTTGGGAATAGGCATGTTCACCACTGTGTTACATCACCTTTTCTTTTGACAACACTCAATAAATGATTGGGAACTGAGGAAACTAATTGTTGAAGCTTTGAAAGTGGAATTCTTTCCTATTCTTGTTTTATGTAGAGCTTCAGTCGTTCAACAGTCCGGTGTCTCCGCTGTCGTATTTTACACTTCATATTGCGCCACACATTTTTGATGGGAGACAGGTCTGGACTGCAGGCGGGCCAGGAAAGTACCCACACTCTTTTTTTACGAAGCCACGCTGTTGTAACACGTGCTGAATGTGGCTTGGCATTGTTTTGCTGAAATAAGCAGGAGCGTCCATGAAAAAGACGGCGCTTAGATGGCAGCATATGTTGTTCCAAAACCTGTATGTACCTTTCAGCATTAATGGTGCCTTCACAGATGTTTAGGTTACCCATGCCTTGGGCACTAATGCACCCCCATACCATCACAGATGCTGGCTTTTGAACTTTGCCTTGATAACAGTCTGGATGGTTCGCTTCCCCTTTGGTCCGGATGACACGATGTCGAATATTTCCAAAAACAATTTGAAATGTGGACTCGTCAGACCACAGAACACTTTTCCACTTTGCATCAGTCCATCTTAGATGATCTCGGGCCCAGAGAAGCCGGCTGCGTTTCTGGATGTAGTCGATAAATGGCTTTCGCTTTGCATAGTAGAGCTTTAACTTGCACTTACAGATGTAGCGACAAACTGTATTTAGTGACAGTGGTTTTCTGAAGTGTCCCTGAGCCCATGTGGTGATATCCTTTAGAGATTGATGTTGGTTTTTGATACAGTACTGTCTGAGAAATCGAAGGTCACAGTCATTCAATGTTGCTTTCCGGCCATGCCTCTTACGTGGAGTGATTTCTCCAGATTCTCTGAACCTTTTGATGATATTATGGACTGTAGATATTGAAATCCCTAAATTTCTTGCAATTACACTTTGAGAAACGTTGTTCTTAAACTGTTTGACGATTTGCTCACGCAGTTGTGGACAAAGGGATGTCCCTCGCCCCATCCTTTCTTGTGAAAGACTGAGCATTTTTTGGGAAGCTGTTTTTATACCCAATCATGGCACCCACCTGTTCCCAATTAGCCTGCACACCTGTGGGGTGTTCCAAATAAGTGTTTGATGAGCATTCCTCAACTTTATCAGTATTTATTGCCACCTTTCCCAACTTCTTTGTCACGTGTTGCTGGCATCAAATTCTAAAGTTAATGATTATTTGCACAAAAAAAAAGTGTTTATCAGTTTGAACATCAAATATGTTGTCTTTGTAGCATAATCAACTGAATATGGGTTGAAAATGATTTGCAAATCATTGTATTCCGTTTATATTTACATCTAACACAATTTCCCAACTCATATGGAAACGGGGTTTGTGTATATTTAAATAAATAAATAAATAAATAAAGTCAACTGCAGATTGTTGAGGTTCGTTCCATCAAACTGTTTATGCCGTTTGAGTAACAGTACTGAAAGTAGTAGGAGTGATGTTTTTTTAGCATAGAATTAGCAAATACATTAAATATAGTGACAATACATTTATGCTAATAGCATGTCGACACTAAGTGCATTACAGAGATTCAACAACAAAAACATCCCAAAAAAGATCTTGGTAACAGGTCTGTGCTGAGATTGTAACCTGAAATCAGAATGTGATCCAGATCAGGTCCAAAACAATCACTTGTTCCTTATCCCATTTCTGACATTTCCTAGCTCAAACTAAGTTGATTGGCAACACATAATTGGCCCCAGTGTGTGAATGTGAGTGTGAATGTTGTCTGTCTATCTGTGTTGGCCCTGCGATGAGGTGGCGACTTGTCCAGGGTGTACCCCGCCTTCCGCCCGAATGCAGCTGAGATAGGCTCCAGCACCCCCGCCACCCCAAAAAGGGACAAGCGATAGAAAATGGATGGATGGAAACTTATTTTACTTATCAGTCATCCTCTATCTTTGTCTCTCTGGGTGGAGGCGGCCAGCATACTCACACATAGAAGTTGGAGTTTGTAACGTAATGGTAAGGTAACGTTGTAGAAAATGTAACCATTTGTTTTAATCACATTTCTATCATTTCTTGAAAGTTAGACAAAAATACTTGTTGAGGCTTTCTTTACCAGAATGAAAGAACACCCTTGTCTGTCTCCACAGTCTTTTGTCTCTATGGGGCCGCTAACACACACACATACACAGAGAAGCAAAAACATAAGGTAACGTAGTAGAATGATCCGGATCAGGCCCAAAATTTTATCCATTTCTGACATTTCTGAAAATGTCCTTAGATTACGCTCATACGTTTTTGAGGTTTTTTTGTAAATTAAACGACCGACAAACCAACGGCAATGGTTACATAACCACCTGTCGGAGGTAAGAACAAAAACAAAGACTCACAGTATCAACAGCATGCCTTAATCCAGCAAATTTTAATAACAGCGGCTGCTATACAGGGTTAAAAAAACAAAAAAAACAATTCCGATTTGGAAAATAAGTGGCCGTATTAAACATCTGGCTGCTAAAAACAAGTTTATAACACTATCTTTTTCTTCAGGGGAAATTTGTGTGGCTGCAAACACAGGTTTGACTATATCATGGAAAACTCAAAAATAAAAGTGAACTTACTTTTGGCCTGAGCAAAAACCCATGGACATGACATGACTAATTTACTACATTTTTCTTCTTGTTTTTGAATTAAGTAAAAATAAAAGTATATTTGGAACAAAGAGTAACACAAATACTGTAGGTAAAACATTTCTGAAAGATTTAAATTATTATATTTCCTTCCATTTTTAACTGCTTGTCCTTCTCGGGGTCACGGGAGGTGCTGGAGCCTATCCCAGCTGCATTCATTATCAATTTTAGAAAGCCAGAACAGGCAACAATGCTATTTTTCCAGTGTTCATGGTAGTTTGTTTAATTTTTGAATTGCATTTTCAATGTGCAAACACTTAGCTTAATTAAAAAAAAAAAAAAAAAAAAAAAAAAAATATATATATATATATATATATATATATATATATATATATATATATATATATATATATATATATATATATATATATATTTTTTATTTTTATGAATATATACACACACACACGGACAGTGATGGGCAGTAACAGGCTACATGTAGCAAAGCTACGTAGCTTAACTTAATTTCCCAGGAGCTTGGCAGTAGCTTCACTACTTTTTGAACGAGTACCGATTCCTGTAGCTTAGATATCTTTAAACCCATGTAGCGAGGTAGCTTACATCAAAACTAAAAGCTACAAAAAGAGAAAAAGGGCTACGAATCCAGGCCAAAAAAAATTGTGAGAAAATACATTGACCTGGATGAATGACAACATCCGTACATACGAAGAAATTCAATGATTAGTTGGTGTTTGTATGATGAGTCACAATTGGCTAAGGTTAGGGGAAACATTACGTACTGGCCAATCAGGGGCAAGATAAAGTCATCAAAACTAGGAAGCAAAATCATAACAGAGACACACTCATGTCACATGACGACGTGGGAGTCGGAGACTGAGGGACGCTTCAAGCTGTCGACTCAAA